>NW_016908583.1:119982-159855 GCF_001483705.2 Eufriesea mexicana | reverse complement strand
GTCGCCAAGGACACGTAGGATCGTCGTGCCAAGCGGATCCCGCTGACGGCGCACAGAGTCGACGCGGTTCTTCCGTTATTTACCGACCTCTCCACCCTCTCGCCGCGTGTCCACCCGACGTCTTGCATCCGCCGGTGTGGCAAATGTTCCTTCCGGTTCATTCAGGGCCCGCATCCGCGACACAGTTGGCGCAAGGAACGCCTACTCTGGACGGCCGCTTGCCAAGCTATACTCTTTTCGCCTCCTTCCATCGATACACTGGCCTGCTCCTCTTTCCTGGGCTAGCTTTGGGTTAGTGGGTGAGTGACGTGTCCCTTTATCTCACGATACTCGCGATTTTCCTGCGTTTCTCTTGGTATCCTGGCATCTTCTCTGTGTAGGGGTTAGGTATGGTAGATGAGCAGTCTTTGTTTCGTTTGACGACGTCTGACGAAGTTGGTGTGCAAAGTATAGCGATGGTGGGTGATGTGAGTTAGCGGGTGAGTGACATGTCCTCTTAGCTGACGATACTCGCGATTTTCCTGCGTTTCTCTTGATATCCTGGCATCTTCTCTGTGTAGGAGTTAGGTATGGTAGGTGAGCAGTCTTTGTGTCGTTTGACGACGTCTGACGAAGTTGGTGTGCAAAGTATAGCGATGGTGGGTGATGTGAGTTAGCGGGTGAGTGACATGTCCTCTTAGCTGACGATACTCGCGATTTTCCTGCGTTTCTCTTGATATCCTGGCATCTTCTCTGTGTAGGAGTTAGGTATGGTAGGTGAGCAGTCTTTGTGTCGTTTGACGACGTCTGACGAAGTTGGTGTGCAAAGTATAGCGATGGTGGGTGATGTTAGTTAGTGGGTGAGTGACATGTCCTCTTAGCTGACGATACTCGCGATTTTCCTGCGTTTCTCTTGGTATCCTGGCATCTTCTCTGTGTAGGAGTTAGGTATGGTAGGTGAGCAGTCTTTGTGTCGTTTGACGACGTCTGACGAAGTTGGTGTGCAAGATATAGGTATCGTGGGTGATATTAGTTAGTGGATGAGTGACATGTCCTTTTAGCTGACGATACTCGCGATTTTCCTGCGTTTCTCTTGAGATCCTAGCATTTTCACCGTGCAAGGGTTAGGTATGGTAGGTGAGCAGTCTTTGTTTCGTTTGACGACGTCTGACGATGTTGGTGTGCAAGATATAGGGATGGTGGATGATATTAGTTAGTGGATGAGTGACATGTCCTCTTAGCTGACGATACTCGCTATTTTCCTGCGTTTCTCTTGAGATCCTAGCATTTTCACCGTGCAAGGGTTAGGGAGCAATCTTCCTTTCGTTCGACGGCGTTTGACGAAGTTTGTTTCCAAATTACAGGGATGGTGGATGATGTTAGTTAATAGGTAACTGACATGTCCTTTTATCTAACGATACTCGTGATTTTTCTACGTTTCTCTTGGTATCCCTGCATCTCCTCTGAACAAGAGTTAGGGGGTGCAATCTTTGTTTCGTTTGACATCATTTGGAGAGAACTCGGGCATTTATTTCCAGGTGTCCACAGTACATCTATTGCATCGCTAATTTCAACAGATAAGGAATTCCTGCTTCGTTTGACAGCGTCTAATGATACTTGCTTGAAAGAAATTGCAAGGGATCTTCGACACCTCTAAAGAAATGTCATAATAGTATTGATGACCTCCTGTTTGACGGCGTTTGAAACGTAATCAGGGATCCATTCGAGCCCAAAAGAAGTCGCACGAACGAAGACTCTCGAAGCCAATCGGAATGGCCGAATTCACCTGGGCCAGCACGGAATTAGGCAAGAAATTGGGCGATAAATCATGCGATGCGCCACGTTCGCGAGCAGATTAGCCGTCAACAAATAGAGCAACGTGAAATTAGAGGTAGCAGGGACCAGCTCTGGCTAGAGCACTCTCCTGTCTCATCCCTGGTCCACTCTCGCCGTTTCCATTTCGAATACGACTCTTTTCAAAAATATATATTTCTCAGGCACTGTTTGATATAATTAATCATTTCCTAATTGGAATTCCAAAATTGGATTAAATTATCATTGCTTATCGCGTTGGAGATAGATATATAATCTAAGCTGTGTCTTAGGCTACTTTGACTGACACCATGAGGCTGTCAAACAGGTATCTAGTCGTTTTACGTTTAGTAATACGATTGCTGACATTTCGTATGCTTTGTGCAATTTTATTTCAGTGATCGCGAACGCGTTTCGCCTAATTTCGTCCAATTCTCTGCCATTTTACCTCAGACGACTGTCATGGCAGCCTGTGCATCTTGCGCGCTACTTTATGCGACCCGACTGCCGTTTTCTGTCTCTTTAATTGACACAACGCGACGATGCACCTCGTGTGCCTTGTATCGCTTCATCTGCGACCATTGTGGATGCAGTCTGTGTATCCTGTGCCATTTTTCTTCAGATCACCGACGACGCATCCTGTGCGTCTGCCATTTTCAAACAACTGTCCACTCACTCCGTCGTTTTCTACTATTTTCACCAGGCTACTGTCCATGCATCCTGCCAGTCTTGCATTTCCTGAGACGACTATCGATGCATCCTCCAGTGAGGCAACTGTCAATGCACCTAGCGAGCTTCCAGGAGGGGAAGCTAAATATCGGCTAATCCGCGAAATATTATGGCTAAAAAGTAACATTGGGTGAAAGAGAAAAATTAGAAAAATTGGGTAGGATTGAAGAATTGACTTTTAAATCTCAGATCGAGCTGTAAAATATCTAAATAGGTTGGAAATTTTTGAATTGACAGTGGTTAGGGTGAAAACTGGGAAACGTGGACTTGAGATGTATCGAGATGTTGCTGCAGGTTCTTTAAAACGTTCTTTAAACGTTGGAGTTAAGAATAGCTGTCAGGAAAAGAAGAACTGTCGATTCGAAGGCGATCCGTGGATACGCAGATCGGCGATGGAGGTTCTTTTTTATTTCAGTGCTTTGTTTTCGAAGACACGCGGCCACGTTGCACGGTGAAATCTTTTATACGGGGGTGGAGTGGCCGGCATTGTTATTTTAAAGTGTCTGCGTTGTTCGAGCTTCAGAAATAGAATAGTATCGAAGATATTGGCACGGCTGTCGGGCAGGACGTCGAAACGAGCCGAGTTTTTCGGCATCCGAGACCGATTTCCTCCAAGATCCGACGTGGAGGAACGAAACGACGCTTGGAGAGACGTATCTTTATTCTTTCGCATCGAAAAGTCGACGTATTCTCGAATAAAGTCGGTGACTTCGTAACCCAACTCGAAGCTTTGGAATTTTACTTTAGGGAAATAAAGAATTTATTTATTTGCAGAAAATAATCGTGAAAATCCGAAAGATTGTAAAAATTCCTGACTTATCTAAAAATTATGGGATTTTATTATGAAGAAGTAAAGAATTATTTTATTTATTTAATGAAAGCAACAATTTATTTATTTATATGAAATAATCGTGGAAATCTAAAGGATTGTAAATTCCTGGCCTACTTGAAAATTTGGGGATTTTATTATGAGAAAGTAAAGAATTATTTTATTTATTTAATTGAAGCAATAATTTATTTATTTGTATGAAATAATCATGGAAATCTAAAAGATTGTAAATTCCTGACCTACTTGAAAATTTGGGGATTTTATTGTAAGGAAATAAAGAATTATTTTATTTACTTAAGGAAAGCAACAATTTATTTATTTATATGAAATAATCGTGGAAATCTACAAGATTATAAATTCCTGACCTATCTGAAAAATTGAGGATTTTATTGTGAGGAAATAAAGAATTATTTTATTTATTTAATGGAAGCAATAATTTCTTTATTTATATGAAATAATCGTGGAAATCTAAAGGATTGTAAATTCCTGGCGTATTATGAAAATTTGGGAATTTTATTATTAGGAAATAAAGAATTATTTTATTTATTTAATGGAAGCAATAATTTATTTATTTATATGAAATAATCGTGGAAATCTACAAGATTATAAATTTCTGACCTATCTGAAAATTTTTAGATTTTATTATGAAGATATAAAGAATTATTTTATTTATTTAATGGAAGCAATAATTTATTTATTTATATGAAATAATCGTGGAAATCTACAAGATTATAAATTCCTGACCTATTTGAAAATTTTTAGATTTTATTATGAAGAAATAAAGAATTATTTTATTTATTTAATGAAAGCAATAATTTACTTATTCTTATCGAATAATCCTCGAAGTCCAAAAAATTGTATATTCCTGACCTATCTCAAAATTTTGGAATTTTATTCCTACATACTTAACAATTATTTTATTCATAGAACAGCAGCAATAGTTCGTCTATTCGTATTAAATAATCTTCGAAATCTCGATGATTATAGTAACCTAATGATTACAGTAGACCTAACCCAAGTCTTTGGAATTTTAGTTCGATGAAATAACCGATTATTTTATTCATTTAATAATAGCAATAATTTGTTTCTTCGCGTGGAATAATCTCGATATTAAATATCGGCGTTGTCCTGACCTAGCCTAAATCGAGTATATCGAGACGCAGCAGTGATTCTTTGTTACTCCTCGTAAGAAAATATTGTGTCTCACTGACCTAACCGAAATCGAATTTTCCGAATTCGAGAATCTCTCGCGGGGAAATAAAAAGAAGCTGTTCGACAGGACGATGATTCGTTTATCCGTTCGTTCCGATAATCGCTGCAATATTTAATATCGCTCGGCGACTCTAACGCAGGGAAGATTAATCGTCGAATTATCTCGAGCTGGCAGAGTTCCAGATTCATGCGCCGAACAAAATACTCGGAAATAGTCTAACAAATCTAATATAAAAGACACACAAACCCTGAGAGCAGGTTCGAGGAACAGGTTTCCTTCCTCTCACCAAATTATACACTATCGGCCTGTTAACTGTGGAATGACGAGTTAACTCGTCACTCGCATTGTCAATACGTTGGACATAGTAATACGTTTACCTGGGGATTCCCCGACTTTTAACACATTCCACGGTTTTAATAGCAAATTATATCGTTCCTTCATCTAACTAATAATAATTGTAAATATTTAACAATTTCTAATCCAGTAAAGATTCGTGTATTTTCTCCAAATATTCCAAGAAATATCTCGAAGGGAGATAAACGTTATGGGGAAAGAAAAATGGCGAAAACTCGAAGCATTCTCTTATAAGGAGATTCAAAATTCCCGCGAAATCGCAGAGCAAGAGACGGAAGAAATAAAATATTCGCAGGAGTATCATTGTGGGAAGAATAACATTTACGAACACTCCTACGGCAAGCGAGAGCAGAAAGATAGCGAAAATTTGAAAATTTCGAGAGAAAATTCAAAATTCCCGCGCAATCGCAAATCGGTAGACGAAAACTCGAAATACTCGTAAAACAATCTTTCCAAGCAAAATAACGCAATAAAACAATTCCCTAACTCTTCTATAAGCGCCATTACGTGAAACAAGAAAATTAAAATGGCGGAAACACGAATATTCCCTAACGCAGATTCAAAATTCCCGCGCAATCGCAATCCGGGGAACAAAAGCTCGAAATATTCATAGAACAATCTTTCCAAGCAAAATAACGCAATAAAACAATTCCCTAACTTTTCTATAAGCGCCATTACGTGAAACAAGAAAATTAAAATGGCGGAAACACGAATATTCCCTAACGCAGATTCAAAATTCCCGCGCAATCGCAATCCGGGGAACAAAAGCTCGAAATATTCATAGAACAATCTTTTCAAGCAAGATAACGCAATAAAACAATTTCATAATTCAACTGTAAGCACCATTACGTGAACCAAGAAAATTAAAATGGCGGAAACACGAATATTCCCTAACGCAGATTCAAAATTCCCGCGCAATCGCAATCCGGGGAACAAAAGCTCGAAATATTCATAGAACAATCTTTTCAAGCAAAATAACGCAATAAAACAATTTCATAACTCAACTGTAAGCACCATTACGTGAACCAAGAAAATTAAAATGGCGGAAATACGAGTACTCCTTCACGCAGATTCAAAATTCCCGCGCAATCGCAAACTAAAAGACGAGAACTCGAAATAGACCTAAAACAATCTTCCCAAGCAAAATATCGCAATGAAACAACGCCATAACACCTCTGCAATCGTCACTAAGTGACCGAGAAAATAAAAATGGCGGAAAACCGAATACTCTCTCACACAGATTCAAAATTCCCGCGCAATCGTAATCCGAGAAACAGAAACTCGAAACACTCATGAAACAATCTTCCCAAGCAAAATAGCACAATCAAACAACTCCATAACCCTTCTACAATCGTCACTAACTGACCGAGAAAATAAAAATGGCGGAAAATCGAATACCATCTCGCGCAGATTCAAAATTCCCGCGCAAAAGAGTAGCGTCGCGACAAAAGCGAGGTGAACGGGAAGAAATCGATACGATTCGCGAGTCACGGATCGGGATTCACGAATTCCGTGAAGAATCAGTGACGCATAGATAATTTTACTCCTTCGGAGCTGGCCGAAGAACGTGGGGCGAGAGAGCGCGGTGGTTGGCCGACCGACACGTTAAGTGCCATCAATAACAGTTCATTCGTCTTTGTCCTGATATCAAGTTGACCGCTCCTTTGACACGTTTGTTAAACTGGTTACCGTCGACTTACTAATTATCCGTACGCGTCCAATTGCACCGTCTCGCTTATTGTTCCACCCCTATCCCCATCGCGCCGCCGCCATTTGCATAAACCGGCCTCGCGTTACGAAATAATACGCGAAATAATAAACGATATGATAAACTACGCGAAATATTCGCCGTTATTCTCTCGGTCGATCGGCCACCGATATCAAATGACCAAAGTCGTCGCGAAAATCGAAGCGATTTGTACGAGAGAATTTATTTCGGGGGTGACGAGGCACGTGGCACGGTCTCCGACGATCTTTGCAAATGGAGGCGAATTTGTCGAATACATCGCTGGGATATAGCATCTGGGACGAAAAGGCGGACACTCTTTTCTTATATTTCCACGATGGAGAAGCTTCTCCGAGTATAGAAAATGGGAAAGGATATTTCCGTCGCGTGGAAAGTCTTTTGCGGATTGGGGTGAGGAACCAAGGTTCCATTTCTTATCGGCGATTTCTAGCAAACTACCATTATTTCGAGTGCTACACGTATGTATAAAAGCTCTGTTTCTTATTTCCCCTTTTCTTCTTAATTTTTATTTTCAGCTGGTATAAATTTCCTTAAATATTCTACGCTTCTAGAATAGAGTTTGAGGTAAACGAAGACGTATTTTTCACCCAAAAATTAAAGGGCAAAATGAATTTTCCAATGAGATAATGAATTTTTTAAATTACTAGTAATAACAGAAAGGGAATTATATTACGATATGCAAATTTCGAATGTAGATGAACGTATTTTAAAAATTATTCCACGATGCAGTTCTGTCGAGTATTTAAAATAAGGAAAAAAGGGAAAATATTTTTCATTCAAGTAAAAATACGGAGAAATATTTTTCCACAAGAAACTAACAAATTTTTCAACGAACGACAAAAATCGACAATTCGTTTGGCCAAAATTTATTCCAAGGAATTAAATATTTTCTTCCTTAAAGCTTATTAAATTATTAAATATTCCTATATATTTTTCTATATATTAAATACTATATTTAATAATATTAAATATTTCTATGCTTCTCGAAGCGAATTCGAGACTCCTGAAAATTCGCAGAACCGAGTAATCGACTTTCCGAAGTTGCGCTGTAAAACACTTGGAAAGGGGCGAACTTGGCTCCTCGTTAAACCGAGAAAATCGGGAAAATAAGTTTGGTACGAGGGGTATTAATTACCGAGACACTGGCACATCGACTGGGAACGTTGATTAAGGTACACAGCCTGTACACCGATAAATCGTTCGTCGTTTGCAGGAATCATTGGGAAAAAATGGAAGGGCAATTTCTCCAACTTCCCTCGTAAAATGTATTTCGTGTAACCCCTCGAAGAATCGTGCTAAACTAACCTAACTTCGTCTCCCGAAACCATTTCCACCGAACTCGAATCGCTCTTTTGCAAACAAATTTCGAAGAAAGAATATTAATCCTACATAGTAACATAAAATTCCCCAGATTTCCTAGATTTAGAAGATTCACGGTTCGACGATATAATTAATTTAGTTAATTAATTTAATATAGTTCATTTCGAATATCCAAGATGGACGTTTGTGCAGAATAATTTTTTAAAAAAGGAATGCCAAAATTTTATAAATTTTTATAAATTTAAATTTTTTTCCTTTAAATTCTTTGAAGTTTTTTAAGTTATTTGTGGAATTTATTCGGTTTTTGATTTTCTGTGATGCCAATTCGATTTTCCAAGAAAGTATATTTATCGTGGCAGTGTAAGATCATGAAGGAATCTCGTAAATCTGTGTACAGTCCTTCGAATATTCGATTCTTCGTGATTCCAGTTCGACTTACCAGAGAGAGACGATTTTCTACGTAAGAACAGAAAAATTCTCAGGATGGAATAATAATTTTGAAAGGAAGAAGCGGAGTAGAAGGTAGATTGTAGCGAGCCTCGCTCGAGAGGAACTCGAGGGCCATCGGCCACCGCCGACCGGAAGTGTCAATTAATCGAGCCTTCCTCGCGACGCCACCACGAATTTGCCACTGTACTAAAAGAACCATGCGATTTCCGAAATAAAACCTCGAACCTTTACCTCTTACATTTGTATACACGTTATATACAGTCGTTCTTAACCTCCCTCTCTTACGAATCACCACCCCATATCTGATCAAGAGATATACACATAAATTCTACTATACCATGTGATTCGCTATAGTTAAATTGAAAATTTTTAAAAAATTAGAAAATCTATTATAATTACCAAATTATCTGGACAATATCAATATTATTAACTGATAAATTCATTCAAAAATCTATACAAATTGAAATGGCTATAGCAATTCAATAGGTTCTGAATCCTTCATTTATGTAAAATTATTAGCTCACCATGATATTAGTCGAAAATGTCAATACAATTAAAATTTTTAATCCTATGAAACCTATTCAAATTGAAATGGCTATAGTAATTCATTAGGTTCTGATTCCTTCATTTATGTAAAATTGTTAGCTCACCACAATATTAATCAAAAATGTCACTCAAATCTTTTACTCTAAATATTTAAATTTAAAAAATTTAATTTTATTAATATCTTAATTTTCTTAATTTTCTTAATTTTCTTAATTTATTAATTTTATTAATTTAAAATTAAAAATTAAAATATTTTGCTTAAAAATCCGCTGCCCAAATTTCCAATACTGCGAGCTGAGAACGTCCTCGAGACCTCCGAGACGCCATAAGCCACCCCAAACCCTCATGGCGGACCCTTCGATTCACCCTTTCACCCTGCGTTAAAAAGAATCCCCTAAAAGGTAGCCTAACAACCGAGTTCTTTACCCTAAAACGTCTCTCCCCAGAGAAAACCGCTTTTCCATCGCGAGTCCAGGTCCTCTGCAAAGGAGTTAGGCTCTTTTCGCGTGTTTCCTCTCCCGTTCTCGTCTTTTCCTCCTCCTTTTCCCACTGTACGGGCAGAGAACGCAGAGGACGAAGTCGCGGGCCGAGGGAGAAAGAGCGGAGAGCGAGAGAGAGCAGACTTTCCAACAATAGAAACGAAGTCCACATGGCCCACGGAGAGAGCAGACGGGTCTCGGTCGCGAGCTCGAACCCGATGCATCCCGTGTCTCCGGATATATATCCTGTCCGTGGCCGGTCGGCCCGTGCAAATATTGGACGGACGTGGAATTTCGGGTATATTTTAAGAGATTCATCTGGCGGGGCCGGAACGTTCCGAGAAGCAATTCCAATCTTTACGATGCTTATTCTCGGGCGCGCAGGGAGGAGGCGACGACGCGGCCTCCGCGACCGAAAAACAACGGAACACCTCTCCTTTTCTACTCTTGCCTCGCGAGAGTCGCTCCGCCATCTTTTTTCCTCGCTTTCACGTGCACCTCGATGTCGTCGCTTTCTGCAAACTGGCTCCGGATCGCTTTCGGGGTAGGTGGGTATAGTTTTCAGCGTATAGTTCAGTTTCAGGAGGAGCTTCGGCTGGTTTCGGTTTGGGGTATTCCTTTGCTGGATAATCTCGTGGAAGCATCGAGAAGAGTATATTTTTGGATTGTTTCGAGGTTTTTGATGAGGTTGGGGTTGGTAATGGGTCTTGGGGGAGGAAGGAGACTGATTGGTGCTTGCTAGTGGGTTAGCCAATGTTGGTTTACCTAATAGGTAACCTAATACCTCTATCTTCTTATCAGGCAAAGCTAAGAATGCATCGTGATTATGAGGAAAATTAACAATCAAATGAATGTCACGTTAATATTACTGGGATTTATGTGACAAAGCAACGAATTTGTTAGAGCAATGCCTCTAATCTTCTCTAATCACAGACCCCATAAGCAACCTTAGCCTCTATTTTCTTAGAAGAGAGATCTTCCATCGCGTTCCTCTAATAAAATATAAAATTCAACTGCCCATGACCTGTGTGAACATCACTTCCAATTATCATCGAGTCTACACCTACCCCTAACATTTCTACCCCAATCTTATCAAACCCAATCCAACACCGTCATCTTCTCAAAAGACTGTACAGCTCGTCCATTTTATTTCTCGAGAAAAATTAAAAAATTACCCATTTATGTGAATATGACACAGGCCTACAGGCCTACAGGTGAGAATTAGAATATTTTCAGTCATCACGGAGACTATTACATAGCACCCCTAACTTTCTCCATCCCGAATCTTCCCAAACTCGTGTCAACGCCGTCCTCCTGTCAAAAGGTAGCAACAGGCCAATCGCGTTCCTAGAGCAAAATTAAAAAATGATACATCCACGCGAATATCACACAGACCTAAGTAAAAATTAGGATATATTCCGTCATCATGGAATCTATCTGGATAACACCCCGAATCTTCCCAAAGCCAACGCATTACCGCATCCTGTCAGAAGGTAGCAACTAGCCCATCGCGTTCTTAGAGAAAACTAAAGAAAATGACGTATCCACGTGAATACCACACGAACTACGTGATAATCAGAATATTTCTAGTCATCATAGAATCTTATTACATAACAACCCTAACTTTTCCACCCCGAATCTTCCCAAACTCGTGTCAACGCCGTTATCCTCTCAAAAGACAGCAACTAGCTCATCGCATTGCTAGAGAGAAATTAAAAAATGGCGCATCCACGCGAATACCACACAGACCTAAGTAAAAATTAGAATACATTCATCGTCATCGTCCAATCTATCTAGATACCACCCCAAAGCTTCCCAAAGCCTACTGCACACCGTGATCCTCTGAAAAGGCAGAAGCTGGCCCATGGCGTTGGTGTAAAAAAATCGCGAGCACGAGCACGGACACCGATGGAATCCTCGGTTCGCCACTTTTTCCCCTCAAGGTCGGAAATCGGCGCGAGCCTGCGTGCTCTTTGTCCCTCCTTCGGCTGCGTGGTTCCTCGGTCAGCGACGACCTTTGCTTTCCTCCTCCTTTTCTCCTTTCCCTTTGTTCCTTCCTCCTCGACCGTCCTCTCACGCTCTCTTCTCCTCCTCCTCCTTCCTTTTTTCCTCTCTCCTCTCTCCCTCTCTCTCTCTCCTCTCGCTCGCACACGGCCGGCAGAAGGAGCGCACCGCGGGGCGTACCACGGTGTGCGTTGCGTGTTTGAATGTCAATGACGGAGGCCCGGCCGCGGCTCGTGTGTTTATCGGCGGAGATTCGGCAGCCTTGGTAGGCGCTAAAATTCTCACTTTCGGTCTCGTTGAGGTCGGCCCGTCTGCCCGCTCCGAAATTCCGCACACTGATTCACCAAATTGGGACTCGGCCTGGGTCCACGGATCTGGGCTAACTGTGATACAGCCAGACTCGCGGCCCGCCCTTCTTCTTCCTTCCCGAGGTCCTTGCGATCCGTTGCAGGGACTCTCGCTTTCACGGTGTACCACCATGAAACACGGAGAATCGTCACTAGTGGTTCGAGGGTGGATATTGTGGTCCAGTCGCGGGGGGTGGTTGACAAGAGCGATGGGGTCGAATCGAGTATGCCAGGAACGATAATTCCCAGGGGAGGAATAGGGTGTCGGAGATTGGGATTTGGAAGGGATTTCTGATGACAGGATTTAGGTGATCGACGAGGATCTTCGGGGATCAAATCGTTGGAACAGGATTCTATGGCAGTGCATTGCTAGATGGTTGGTAGAGTCTACAGGATTTTAGAAGAATATTGTAATAATAGATTAAAGTATTCGGTATAGATGACATGGTCTAGGGTACAGTAGGGTAGTGCTATGATTGTTATACGTATTAGAGAATCGAGTTGTTGAAGATTGATTCCAAGTTAATATATTAACAGACACTGGTGACTACCTAGTCAGGTCTAGAAGCTTATAAGGAAGATACTATTAGACAGTCAGATCTAGAAGTTTATAACAAGAACGGGATCAAAATGACTTGTTTCAGACTTCTATCTTTGCATTGCTGAGACTATGCAATTGCTTCTGACAAAATTAATATTGATTTTTCTTCCAATAAAGAATAGAATGTCAGAGATTGGAATTCTTAAGAGATTCCTGGTGACAGGATTTAGGTGATCGACGAGGATCTACGGGGATCAAATCGTTGGAACAGTATTCTATGGCAGTGCATTGCTAGATAGTTGGTAGAGTCTACAGGATTTTAGAAAAATACTGTAATACTAGATTAAAATATTCGGTACAGATGACATACTTTAGGTTACAGTACAGGCTAATGTTATTATAGTTATTCGTATCAGGGAATCGAATTGTTGAAGCATGATTCTAAGATGAATATATTGACAGACACTGGTGTGAGCTGATCCATCAGACCACCTAGCCAAAACAATGCCAAACAACCCAAAGGTCCACATCCCACCGTTTTCGTTCGAATACGATACCAGTACCACCCTAACCAACGAAAAGCCACCGAGCAGGTATAGCGTGTCCTAGAAAAGAAGACACACCGTGTTTAAGTCCTCGCTGCTGATTAACTCCACTGCCAATCCCATCGTCACAGGCAGTGACAGCTGCTAGCCGAAAATGTTGTCAAAGCTCATCGATCATCGTTTTCCGTGATCAAGGAAGCATCAAGTAAGAATGTAAACTGTGCGCAGAACAGTTTTCTCGAATGCACAGTACAAATTCCAAGTGATTAACAGCGCAAGAAGATCCCACCACCGATATCCCAGCAACTCTCTGCCAAACTATTCCCTTCATCCCCGATCAATCTCGTCGAACTTCCTCCCTAAATTCGATCCCCGTTCGCCTAATTCCGTCCTCCCTCGAGACCCCGTTCACCTAACTCCCAGTACACAGAGGCATTCCTTCATGGCAAACATCCAGCCAGTTATTCGGCCATCCTTTTCGCCAAGTTTAACGAAAGAAGCGAGGGGATGCATCTGTCAGGCGGTTCCCTGGGCCATGTGTACCCTGGCCAGTTCCGTGGTCGCGTTTACAAGACTATTTAGCGGGAAGACAGCAACCTAGGCGAGAAAAACGGCCACTTTGGGATAGGTCAATCGGAGACCAGCCACGAAGCCGGCTCTTCTCCCCACGGCCGAGATTTTATCGACGCGAACTTTGCGCCACGCTCGAAAATAAACCGGCCCGCGTGCATGTCGATACGGACAGAGGTCTCCAGCAATAACCAGAACCGACCAACAAACATCGCTTACTCGACGAGCGCTGGGACACTATGGAACAGGGAGACATATTCTCATAACTAGAAAGAAAGCTATTTTTATTTTATATTTCCAATTTTTATTTGTATTATTATTTTCGGATTTGCGTTATACTCTTTAGTGAATTTTTCCTCCTATAAGTGTGACGATAATTGTGACAGTGGATGGATGATATACGTGAGAATCACGTGAAATTATTCTTTGACGAGATTGGCAGAAAGTAGACAAGTTAGCTAATTTTGTTCGTTAATTTTTTAATTCGCGAATGTATTATTAAATATAAATGGTTATTTTTGTAATGGCGATAGTCTCCTGTCATTTTCTGATAAAAATATTTCCATTTCTATCATGTTTTACCGAAATTTCAGTTCAGTGTGCACTGCTAGAGGTATTCGATGTTACGTAGCTAGTCGAGGATCGTTTTCCAAATTTTTCCCAATTTATGTAACCCTTTTTAGCATGGAACATGGCGTACTTGACGTGGAATTTTTTCGCGACGAACGTGAAAAGCGTTAACATTGCCCGGCAAAGGCTGGAATTTTTTCGCGATGCTCGAGCGTCACAGAGGCGACGATGGTTCTCGATGCTCGATTTTATAGCTTTCGCAAGGTTATCGGCAGAAACGTGCCCTCCGCGGGATAGATAAAAAAGAGGCAACGCGTTGTAAAACAATGCAATTTAACCACGCACCTGATACGCTATCGGCTACGAAAAAGAGCAGATAACTCAATGCGAAGGTTGCAGATAACGTCGCTGGTTGACAACTAAATAAATGCTCTTTCGAAATTCAGCGTTGGCTAACGCGACGCCTGAACACATATCGGCGAACACCTACGGACTTCCTTCTGCAAAATAGCTATGATGCCATTGCCTCGAATTCTGTCTTGCGCTATCTGGCTTAAAACGAGGTAAATGGGAAACTATGACCATCGAGCGCGACGTTCGTCGAAATGTCGAAATTATTCGGCACATTCGAGATATTCGCCTTTCTTCTTGTACAATTTTCGGGGAAGAACTTCGGTAAGTAGGGTACGTTTGGTACGGGGCGATGAATCACGTGGAGTGGCCATTTTGTAATTTACGATGTCGGAGTAAATTGTAGACAGTATTCTTAATAATTCCTTTCTTTTTCTTTTAATTTTGAGCGAAGAATTTTGGTAAGTACGGTACGTTTAATACTGAGTAATGAATCACGTGGAGTGGCCATTTTGTAATTTAAGATGTCGGGCTAAATTGTAGACAGTATTCTTAACAATTTCTTTCTTTCTTTCTTTCTTTGTAATTCTGAGTAAGGAATGTTTGTAAATATGGTACGTTTAATATAGAACAATGGATCACGTGAGGTGGCCATTTTGTAATTTAAAATGTCTGACTAAATTGTAGACAGTATTCTTAATAATTTCTTTTCTTCTCTTTAATTTTGAGTAAAGAATTTTGGAAAATAGAGTAAATTTAATACAAAGCGATGAATTACGCAAAGTAATTTTTTAGTTTAGGCGACGTTGGAGTAAATTACAAGCAGCACACTTTATAATTTTTTCCTAGCTTTGACCCAGGAATTTTGATAATTACTGGAAACTGGAATCGATACGAAACTGCATATATTTAGTTGCAATCGAAAATTACAGGGAAGAAGTACAATTACGGTCACACAGAGTAGCCATTTTAGATTTCAGATATTAGAACGAAAATTATAAGAATTCTTTTCCCAATTTTCAGCGAAAATTTTAAATAATTGCACCAACTTTGATGCAAAATTGCACGTATCCAAGTATGATCGAAGATTACAGGAGGAAAGTATGTCGAGACGCCATTTTCCGAGTAGCAATTTTTAAATTCAAGATATTCCCTTGGTTCTTTAATTTCGATGACAAAATTTCGACAGCTGCATCGAGTTCCATATATTTCATTATATTTGAAGACCACAGAGGGAAAGTGCGATGAGTCACATAGAGTAGCCATTTTTAAATTCAGTACACCATGGGTTCATTCTACATTAACCAAAGCCTGAGGTCACGTTCAAATTATTATAACATCGCGATCTTAATTTTCCCAAATAATTAATGCACATTGCAAATAAATAACAACAATGTTCAACAAATATTTCTAACCAATCCCTTGCGAATCTTAAAATTTCCAAACTTCTCAGAGCACTATATATAATACATCGTAGAAATTTATTTCCCATAAGTTCCCATCCTTCACTTATCAGAAGAAACCACCTAAATAACCTAAGCCAAATACATAAAATGATTTCTATTTCACTCAAACCCAAAAATCACTACCATTATTTCTATAATTCTCTCTATCCTTCTACACCCTCAGCCTCCACACCCCTAGAAAAATCGGCACCTTCAGTCAAAATAATTAAAAACCAATTACCCCAATTCCCACTCTTCTCAACGACACTCAGCAAGTCGATTCGCATCGGCACGCTTCTACATTCGAAGTTGACAGTCTACTCTCTGTCAAACATCAGTATCTAAGCCTATAATGCTTGTTAAAGGATCGCTGGATCCCCAGTGTCTCGGGATCAATCGTCGGTTTCTAAATGATCTAAATGATCCTATATAACTCTCGTCATTCTTGATAGCAGCTTAGTCCGATTATCGGTGAGCTTGCTAGCAATTACGAGGACTGTCACCGGCCTGCCAACGAAAGCGGAAGAATCCCTGGAATCCGACAGGACTGAACCAAAGCGACTGCAATTCGCGATCTCCGCTCTAATATCACCTGGACTATCCGTTGATCATCGAATAGCAGTTCTCTCTTTCATATTCCTCCCATAAACTGAGTTCGCTTCACGGTCCCTGCCTACAGAGACATGTCTCCGCCTCGGACAGGCCGGATTCCAAGGGAATTTAAACATCTCTCTGTTTCTCGTTCTCTCTCTCCTCTCTCTCTCTCGTTCTCTCTCTGCCTGTGTCACCAGGCTTGCATCTTTTCCCGTATTTCGAACTTCTTACTTCCCGTTTGGACAAAGGTTACGGAGAGGAGCATTGGAGTGGTCGTCAGGGGCAAGGGAGTCGAAACGCGGTATAAATAGAAGGCATTGAGTAAAGAGGCAGTCGAAAATGCGCAACTGGCAGCAATTGGTTCCGGTTACCGATAACTTCACCATCAGCCTTGACGTGGAGATTGGAACGTGGTCCGTGTCGCTGCGACCACGAGATCGCTGAGATCTCAGGCCAGGAGCTATCTCCCGAACCACGGGGACTCCCCTCGATTAGACTCGGATTTTCCCGGACTCGGTAATCCAGCAGTGGTTTGGATCGATGTGAAAAGAGTTCGTTGGGAATAGAAAGCTCGAGAACAGAAGGAATGATAGAAGTTACTGAGATATTCTGAGCATGACAGGTATCCAGAGTGGACGTTGGTGGAATTGATGGTACTCTATGATCCTGAGAGACTTGTCAAAGTTGTTTAATAGGGATTCTAGATCCGTAAACTCGTATGGGGTACGAAATTTGGGGATATTTATGGTGGCGTACTTGGAAAACGAGGGAAAGTCGATCGAGGTTTGACAATACGTCAGTGTCATTGCTAGGATCCAGGAATTGGATGTGGAAATCTCTTTCTTGTCAAATTTGTTTAATAGAAATTCTAGATCCGTAAACTCGTATGGAGGACGAAATTTTGGGATGTTTATGGCGGTGTATTGTATTTGAAAATCCATGGAAACTCACTCGTGGTTTGACAATGTGTCAGTGTTATTGCTAGAATCAAGAAATTGGATGAGGAAGCTTATTTTTCTGTCAAATTTGTTTAATGAGAATTGGAGATCTCCGAGCTCGCATGGGGTACGAAATTTGAGGATATTTATGGTGGTGTGCTTGGAAACTTCTTTTAATCTCTGGTAGCGGCTGTAACGACGAGTTCAGGTTGCTGTTTTAGTGTCAAATCGTGTGACACGAGTCGTGTGTCACGTATTACTGTGTCATGAGTCTTCTACGTCAATCTGTGCAGTATCAAGCTGTTATACTCGTCACGTGATCAAAATTATACTCATATTTTTGGCCTTCTGACGAATTGACTCTTCGTAAACGTAGTTAGTTGATGACCGAAGTTAGTCATTTATTTATGTACAAAAAGGTTCCTCAAATTATATATTTCGTTTAATTTTTAAGTCCATCGACTAGTACATATGACATAGTATATGTATGCAAAATTTCAAGCGAATTGGTAATCTAGTTTCTGAGATATTAAACTAAATTTGAAAACAGTGCTTTCGAGAAAGACACCGCGCGCGATGAATATGCTGTAAGGCCCTTAATATTTCGAGGATCACATTGAAACATTGGAAACATATTCTAGGAATGTTGTACTATCGATTAAAGCAATAAAAAAAAAAAATGAATTTCTTTTCCTACACCAGAATCACTCCTCGAAGCGAATCTTCGAGACCCGTCGAAGAACGAACGAAAAAAAGCCGGCGGAGTGTCGGAATAGGGCCCACTTCTCGAACGCCACCCATTCGATTCCATCATCCACGAATAACTATATCCAGAGGAGACGATGGCCGGTTCGGTGCTGGCCGCGAGGAAATCGCGCCGCGGCCGGATATACGACGATAAAACCGAAAGTGGCGTGACGTGGGCCCGTGGTCCCCCTTTTGCGGCCCTCTCCTCGCTCGCTCCTTCGTTTATGCTCTCGCCAAGGTTGTGTTCCGTGTGACCATGCCCAAAGCCATGTCGTATATATGCAAAGCAAATGCAAGGTCGCTCGCGCGTGTCTCTGCCGCGTCTATGCGCGATGGCGCGCGTGTACCCGTCTCCGTGGGGCCCCTCTCGTTGCACGCGAGCATCGCGACCACGCGATACGGCACCGGCCTGCATGTAACCGGCAAGCAATGACGTGGCCCGAAACGGTGGCTCCGTAAAAATCCACCGCCCCCTCCACCGGGCCCATCCCGATCAGGCGAGTTCCTTCTCGCCGTCTCCTTCGCTCTCCCAAACCACGAAACTGGACCTTGAGGCCCCGCCGGTGGACACCGAGGCGCACCGTGCATCGAGATCCCGGGACTTCCATCTTGCCTGAGCAGTGCAACAGGAAAATTCGCGTTTCGAAGGCCCACAGTCCCGTCAATTTCGTTGCGCGACCTTTTAGATGCTTCGGGTAGCTGATCGATGCTCAGAAATGAATAATGATCTAGGGATTTCTTGGAAAAATTAGGATTAAATGGGACCAAGATCTAGAAGTACCGGTGCGCGAGAATAATTGCGAATAGGCCGAATATTTTGGCAGGACGAAATTTATGGGGGTCCATCGGTGGACCTATCCTTGCTGTAGATACACCTAGCCTAACTTGAGGCTAACTCTAGGAGTCTCGAAAATTTGTGTGCTTCTATATCTAGGCCCAAACCTCGCACTCGATTTCCCGTGGCTTTCTTCTCCATACTGTCTCATCATTGGGTGATCTAACTTCCCTATAGGAACACCTAACAACGCTCTATGGTAGTGTCAGAGACCTGTCTACCTTCAAATTCGGCTTCCCTGATCCTAGTGCCTACCTCCGCGAACTTTTCCATTACCTGGCCCAAAACTTTCCGAAGGATTATTTATTGACGACCCTAGATTGGTCTCAAAAATCTGTCAACCTATTGCTATCTTTTCATCTACTAGTATATCACACGTTCCTAAACTTTCTTTCGAATAATTCTCTATAATAGCGATCCAAGCCTCTCAGAGACACGTCTGTCCATCTTTCGTCATGATTTCACCTGCTGCCAAAATTATACTTTCCCAGTGCCACGATTCCTGCCAATTCTGCACAGCTTCCTCCGCAAAGTTACCCAAATGTCCCACAGGATCAGCAAAAACCCAGGGCCGATGTGAAAAATCCCTGCAGCTTGCGTCATCGGGTAACCCAGTCTCCCTCCCCCAAATTCAATTCCCTACCCCTTGCATCCATCATCAGCGGCAGCGAACCGCCATTCCACCTAGTCCCACGTCCCCGAATGAATAATTCAGGACACGGACCGAGCTCTACCGACAGACGAACGCCGAAACGTTAGATCGTGAGTCGGTTTTCCACGATCCGTGGTGCTTCTGGCACGGGATCCGGACATGTCCGTGGCATTCGATGGAAGCCGTCAAAGCCGACGGCCATTCCTTCTTTTCCTCCTTTTTCCTCCTTTTTCCTCTCGCGCCTCCACGTAATTCCTCGCGTCGAGACTTCAAAGCTTCCAAGCCAAACCGAGGACTCTCTTTGTTTAAGCCATCGATCCTCTCTGCGACGATCCTAGCGTCGGGAAAATGGCGGAAAGGAGACGAAAGAAGACGGGAAACACGGTTTCCTTCGATGCAATCGCCCCGTTCAGGAAATACGTAAATGAAAATTTATTTGTCCGGTCAGAAACTGGCACGTGGAAACCTGGCCTGAGGATCTTCTCGCGAGTCGACCTACGAATCCAACGTCTCTTTCGCCTTTTTGGTCCTCTCTTTCTCTCTCTCTTTCTTCTTTTCTTGGGTCCTTCCCTCCTTGTCCTGTTCGACCGACGAAGCACGGGATCTCGTCAGACTCGAGAGAGGAAGAGGAAGAAGAGAGCCGGAGAGGATGGTGCACGTTCTCAAGAAAGAAGAGACCACGGCTGCTGCAAACGCTCGACCTTCGCCGGTATTTATCGACCCGTTCTGCATACTAGATTCGCGAATATGCTGATTCATCGCGAACCCGGGGTCCGCGGGTTTTCATTCATCCGTGGATGCCAGAATACCTGGCTTCCATCGCGGAGCCAACGCTTTTGCCGAGACTCCTCTATTTGGGGTTCGTTTTTCTCCGTTTAACACGCTCACCGCTAATTGGATCTTTATTGGCTGGATTATAAAGGATGCTTTGTTTAGCTTCGAGCATTGGGATGCTTCTCCAGTGTCTTTGGAACGTTGGAAAAAGTTTGGAACATTTTTGGAGACAGGTTAGGCGATACCAACACTGACGATTTATACTTCCATCTGGATGACTATCGTAGATTAAAGTTTGGGTTGATTGGCATTAAATTGCTACTCTTTTGGTAGGATCTTCAAGGCAAGACGATTATTTATATTTATTTTTATAATTCTTGCAAATTTTTAGATGAAAATTGCATAATCTCCGTGACTAAAAATGGAGATGCACACTGAATACAGAGCTAAGACTCTTTTAGCTACCCTCAAAGTGCTGTCATTGATAAGCGTTTGCTTATAAAGGATGATTCGCCTAACTTCGAGTATTGCGATGCTTCTACTCTATCTGTCAAATGTTGGAAAAATTTTAGAAAAATTTTGGACGTAGAATTATGCGACAGCAATGTCTAATGCTTCACTCTTCCAGGTACTTACTGTCATCTATGCTGCCTAGTATTAAATTGCTACTCTTTTGGTAGGATCTTCAAGGCGAGACGATTATTTATATTTATTTTTATAATTCTTGCAAATTTTTAGATGAAAATTGCATAATCTCCGTGACTAAAAATGGAGATGCACACTGAATACAGAGCTAAGACTCTTTTAGCTACCCTCAAAGTGCTGTCATTGATAAGCGTTTGCTTATAAAGGATGATTCGCCTAACTTCGAGTATTGCGATGCTTCTACTCTATCTGTTAAATGTTGGAAAAATTTTAGAAAAATTTTGGACGTAGAATTATGCGACAGCAATGTCTAATGCTTCACTCTTCCAGGTACTTACTGTCATCTATGCTGCCTAGTATTAAATTGCTACTCTTTTGGTAGGATCTTCAAGGCGAGACGATTATTTATATTTATTTTTATAATTCTTGCAAATTTTTAGATGAAAATTGCATAATCTCCGTGACTAAAAATGGAGATGCACACTGAATACAGAGCTAAGACTCTTTTAGCTACCCTCAAAGTGCTGTCATTGATAAGCGTTTGCTTATAAAGGATGATTCGCCTAACTTCGAGTATTGCGATGCTTCTACTCTATCTGTTAAATGTTGGAAAAATTTTAGAAAAATTTTGGACATAGAATTATGCGACAGCAATGTCTAATGCTTCACTCTTCCAGGTACTTACTGTCATCTATGCTGCCTAGTATTAAATTGCTACTCTTTTGGTAGGATCTTCAAGGCGAGACGATTATTTATATTTATTTTTATAATTCTTGCAAATTTTTAGATGAAAATTGCATAATCTCCGTGACTAAAAATGGAGATGCACACTGAATACAGAGCTAAGACTCTTTTAGCTACCCTCAAAGTGCTGTCATTGATAAGCGTTTGCTTATAAAGGATGATTCGCCTAACTTCGAGTATTGCGATGCTTCTACTCTATCTGTCAAATGTTGGAAAAATTTTAGAAAAATTTTGGACATAGAATTATGCGACAGCAATGTCTAATGCTTCACTCTTCCAGGTACTTACTGTCATCTATGCTGCCTAGTATTAAATTGCTACTCTTTTGGTAGGATCTTCAAGGCAAGACGATTATTTATATTTATTTTTATAATTCTTGCAAATTTTTAGATGAAAATTGCATAATCTCCGTGACTAAAAATGGAGATGCACACTGAATACAGAGCTAAGACTCTTTTAGCTACCCTCAAAGTGCTGTCATTGATAAGCGTTTGCTTATAAAGGATGATTCGCCTAACTTCGAGTATTGCGATGCTTCTACTCTATCTGTTAAATGTTGGAAAAATTTTAGAAAAATTTTGGACGTAGAATTATGCGACAGCAATGTCTAATGCTTCACTCTTCCAGGTACTTACTGTCATCTATGCTGCCTAGTATTAAATTGCTACTCTTTTGGTAGGATCTTCAAGGCAAGACGATTATTTATATTTATTTTTATAATTCTTGCAAATTTTGGGATAAAAATTGCGTAATCTTCGTGACTAAAAATGGAGATGCACACTGAATACAGAGCTAAGACTCTTTTGACTATCCTCAAAGTGATGTCACTATTGATACACCTTTTCAGCTTATGAAAATCGCCTAATTTGATCAACTCGTGTATCTGCGTTGTGTTTTTACAAATTTTGTGAAACCTTGGAACGAAAATTGTGCAATAATAACGACTAGAAGAAGATATTTGGTTATCTTCGAACTGAGAACGTTGTTGGTACAAGCGACGTTTCTCAATATTTGACTATTCCTCAAACATGTCTTACGTAATAATGCAATTCTCATCCTGAATTTGTCAGTTTATTCTTGTTCAAAAATTACGCACTTTCGTGAAAGAGTATAGCGATCGTAGATTGAACCTCTTTGGGCAGAGCTAGCTTTGGACAGCTCATAAGATAAGCGAGTTTAGAGGCGAATGCAGTGACCTAGTACATTAAGTGCTTCGAGCCCAATTAGCCTAATTAAATCTCCAATCTTCGGGCTAAAAATTAGCCTAACAACCTTCTGCAGTAGTTCTATGAGTCTGTCTAATTTTTACAGCCAGTGTACAGTGGGTTTTATTATTTTCCATGAATATGGCCACTGTAAGTCCTGATAGATTTGACTGTTGGGTACCAAGGTTTGACTTTAATCTTCCTTTATTTTATTAAAAAATTTTAGCACTTTAAACGCTGTATATTTATAGTTAAAACACAAGTTAATACCAGTGTTAATGATCCTAAAGGACTCGCTAACTTCCAGTACCATTATAAAATGTTTCGCTTGATCTTCCAATTGCTGACACACTCCTCACTAATTTTCAGAGTCAATGCGAATCGACACTATGCTCAATTTCTAAATTTCTAAAACACGTTCCTGAAAATTTAATCTATGTCTCCGATAATTTTTTTTATGATCCTGAAGGATTCACTAATTAATTAATAATCAGTGTCAGATATTTCAATCTTTAAAATTTCATCTACCTCCTTAATAATCTCAGAAGATTCGCGAATTTTCAGACTCGGTACGTGACAACAACTTAATTTCTAAGACATGTCTAAAAATTTGGTGTTCTATGCCTTCGATGATCCTGAAGGATTCACTAATTAATTAAAAACCAGTATCAGATATTGCAATCCCTAAAATTTCATCCACATCCTTAATAATCTCAGAAGATCGCGAATTTTCAGACTCGGTACGTGACAGCAACTTAATTTCTAAGACATGTCTGAAAATTTGGTGTTCTATGCCTTCGATGATCCTGAAGGATTCACTAATTAATTAATAATCAGTGTCAGATATTTCAATCCCTAAAATTTCATGTACATCTATATTAATCTTAGAAGATTCGCGAATTTTCAGACTCGGTACGTGACAGCAACTTAATTTCTAAGACATGTCTGAAAATTTGGTGTTCTATGCCTTCGATGATCCTGAAGGATTCACTAATTAATTAATAATCAGTGTCAGATATTTCAACCTCTAAAATTTCATCTACCTCCTTAATAATCTCAGAAGATTCGCGAATTTTCAGACTCGGTACGTGACAGCAACTTAATTTCTAAGACATGTTTGAAAATTTGATGTTCTATGCCTTCGATGATCCTGAAGGATTCACTAATTAATTAATAATCAGTGTCAGATATTTCAACCTCTAAAATTTCATCTACCTCCTTAATAATCTCAGAAGATTCGCGAATTTTCAGACTCGGTACGTGACAGCAACTTAATTTCTAAGACATGTTTGAAAATTTGATGTTCTATGCCTTCGATGATCCTGAAGGATTCACTAATTAATTAATAATCAGTGTCAGATATTTCAACCTCTAAAATTTCATCTACCTCCTTAATAATCTCAGAAGATTCGCGAATTTTCAGACTCGGTACGTGACAGCAAGCTAATTTCTAAGACATGTCTGGAAATTTGATCTGCCACATCTCTGACGATCCTGAGGGACCTCCCTGTCACGAACTGTCGACTTTCTAGCTTTTCTCCTCTCTCTCTCCCCTCTTTCCTTGTTCCTTCAGCGAAAGATCTGAAAAGGTTTCGACAATCCATTGGAGATAAAGATTCGATCGTTTGGCAGCGTCTGGACATCGGGTTCTAGCACCTCATGGCGCTGACCTGGTCAGGTAAATAATCAGCCTTTTTCCTGGAAGCAACATCCACGAGTTGCTATGCAGCTTAGCCGCGTTTAGCAAACCGATGCTTGACGTTAACCAATCAACCCTCGTGGTTCTCTCTGCCTCATTCTCTCTCTCTCTTGCTCCCTGTCCGTGGAATTTTTTCGCTTTTCGACTGGCCAATGTCGAAGAACGATCCACCGTGCTCTAACAAATTCTCCTTCTCCAGGTTCTCGTTCCGACATTTTTCCTCGAGCTTCTACAATTTTTTCGGAACAAGGAAAATTAACCCTGTGCACCCCAATGGTAGTATTACGGAGATTCTGATTAACACTAGGTTTACAGGACCCGCCAATTTGATGGATTATTGTTGCAATTATAGTTGTATGTATTGTAAAAAGATCGTATGCGGAAAATGCATAAACAAAATTCAGTATATTTGTAAAAAATGTGCCGAATAAATATAATTACTCTATACCGTTAATATTATTATCATTTTCGTGATAATTTTTAGAAAAAGACTTTTTATTTATTATTAATTTATTTAAACGTGAAGCCTAATGTTATTGAATTCAGACTTAATTTGAATCATTTTCATTTTATCATTTTTATCATTTTTATTTTTCATTTCATTTCATCAGTTTCGTTATAATTTTTGAAAAAGACTTTTTACTTATTATTAATTTATTTAAACGTGAAGCCTAATGTTGTTGAATTTAGACTTAATTTGAGTCATTTTCATTTTTTCATTTTCTTGATAATTTTTAAAAAAAGACATTTTACTTATTATTAATTTATTTAAACGTGAAACATCCGTAAACCTAGTTTTAATAACGATGCAATATGCACTTTAGTTTCGCTCTTATAGCAATAAGAACAGGGAATATAGAGTAAAAAGTGTGGAAAATGTATAAATAATAAGTAAACTAAAGACCAGTGCAAATTTGCAATTATTTATAATATTTTTCTCCTCGAAATAAAATTTTTGGTTTCAACAAATTTTCTATCTTGGAAACCCGTGGAGGTTGCTGATTAAAGAGTTGGAAAATTCTCAAAATGAATGTGGAATGTGGAAGAAGTTTTAACGAAATTGTTATTTAACATCTCGAGGATGGGAATATTTTATTGCCTCTATGTATATTCGGGTATAGGCTTTTGAATATTGGATGTTCGATTTTTGGTCAGGTTTTGAAATTTAGAACGCTATTAAAAATTTCCATTCGAATATCTTACCCTTTGGAACAGTCCTTACTGGAATATTCTGGGAGACATTAAGTGACGATGATTCTGAACGAGCAGATATTGTATGGCACAAGAGTTACAGGAGTGACGAATTTTGCTCGGATGAATGATGGTAGTATTTTTGGACGCGTCGTTTCTTTTCCTTATTCATGCAAACTGCTACCATCCTTAATTCCGGAGAATAAAGGAAAATATCACAGAATTCGTAAGATTTTCAGTCTGCTATTTAAACACCACGCTATGTTTCCATTCGTTGTGTCTATCACTCTAACAATGGCTCGCGAATTATCATCTTTTCTGTATAAAAAATAAAAATCCAACCTTAAGTGATAAAATAAAAAAATAAAAAATTGTCCTGAATTTAATATTCCCCAATTTCTAAATTTCTAAATTTCTAAGTTACGAATTATTATTATTTTCTGCAATAAAAATTCCAACCCTTGGAAACGGAATAAATAAAATCAAAGATTGCCCTGGATTTAATATTCTTGAAATTCTCAATTTTTAAGTTACGAATTATTATTATTTTCTGTAATAAAAATTCCAATCCCAAGTAAACGAATAAAAGAATCAAAAATAGCCCTCAAATTAATATCCCCTAATTTCTAAATTTTTAAGTTACGAATAATTATTTTTCCTACAATAAAAATTCCAATCCTAAGTAAACGAATCAAAAAATCAAAAATTGCCCTAAAATTAATATTCCCGAATACCTAAATTTTTAAAAAATAAAAATCCAACCCTAAGTGATAAAATAAAAAAATAAAAAATTGCCCTGAATTTAATATTCCCTAATTTCTAAATTTCTAAATTTCTAAGTTACGAATTATTATTATTTTCTGCAATAAAAATTCCAACCCTTGGAAACGGAATAAATAAAATCAAAGATTGCCCTGGATTTAATATTCTTGAATTTCTCAATTTTTAAGTTACGAATTATTATTATTTTTTATAATAAAAATTCCAACCCCAAGTAAATGAATAAAAGAATCAAAAATAGCCCTCAAATTAATATCCCTTAATTTCTAAATTTTTAAGTTACGAATTATTATTTTTCCTACAATAAAAATTCCAATCCTAAGTAAACGAATCACAAAATCAAAAATTGACCTAAAATTAATATTCCCGAATACCTAAATTTTTAACTTGCAAATTATCTTTACCTTTAATATAATAAAAATTCTATCCACAAGAAAACGAATAAAAAGTGAAAATTAATCAAAGAATCTAAAAATTCTATAAGTACCAGTAAATTCGAAATTAAACGATTACTATGATACCGAGAAAGCATACTATAAATTTCTATTTTCAGATGATCGATCCGGCCGATTAGCATATCCCTGATAAAAACACATTGTTATTGTTTCGAGAGTACGAAAAATCGCGCGAAATTCATCGAATAATTCCTCGAGTATCGATCAACGAACGTAAAACATACTTTTCACCGTGAGTCTGTCGATAATTAATAGCAAAAAGGAGAAATTAATTCGCTACCTGTCTAGTCACTCGTTATCGTTGAAGACGTTAATGCAATTCCGTGCTGGTCTCTTACCTGGAACAAGAAAAAGCAGGGAATAGCTGGTTAAAACATCGTTGGTGCAAGTAACAGTGGAGTTTTTCGGAAAAAGTAGGAATACAGCGAGGAGACGAGGCGTGTCCGATCAGTTGCAGCACTGCTAGGCAAACACCGTCTCCTCCGCTATTTTTACACCTGTTACGCAAAAACGGTCGTGCAATTTTTCACGGACGATTCACAGATTAGGTGCCTTTTTGCCGTTCTTTTGCCACGAGAATGATCATTCCCTCCACTTCGCCATTCTTTCGTCCCACGGCATAGAGACTCTTTTGAATAGCTACCAAGTCAAAAACTCGAGTTATCCGGTAAAAACACGAACTGCATTTGAAAGATAATATTCGAAATTTTGCAGATATTTTTCTACCCCCATTCGCATAAAATTGATATTCGTTTTGCAAATTTTCTTTTATTTATATGTTACTATAACAGATTTATAGCAGTTGTGATCAACTAACAACGTGCAAGAGAAATCCTTAATGGTGTCTACATTTATCTGGATTGTATTCTGAATACAGCAACATAAAGTGTATTTGAAAAATAATATTCAAAATTTTGCAGATCAAAATTAAAGATTGGCAAAGCCTTTTATTTTGTCTTACTTCTATTCGCATAAAATTGGTATTCGTTTTATAAATTTTCTTTTATTTACAAATTAATATAACAAATTTATGAAAAATCTGTCAACAGTTGTCATCGACTAACAACGTGAAAGGAAAAGCCCCAATGGAGTCTGCACTCGTATGGATTGTATTGCGAATACAGTAACATATACTAAATTTGAAAAATAATATTCGAAATTCTGCAGATGGAAATCGACGATTTATATATTTAAAGATTGACAAAGCCTTTTATTTTATATCCTATCTCCATTCGTATAAAATTGGTATTCGTTTCATAAATTTTCTTTTATTTACAAGTTACTATGACGGATCTATGAAAAATCTGTCAACAGTTGTGATCAACTATTAATGAATATAAACACATAAGAGGGAAATTGCTAGTGAAGACCACTTAATTATGGTGCTACTGATATCTATGGACTTTTGTTAAACGATTTGGTTTGGTCATTTCAAGCCTTTCGACACTGCTCTCTTCTTCGAGCAATTCTTTTGCCAAGCTATTGGAGTAACATTGCAATCTACTTTGACGTATTCTCGTGAAAATCACATTCCTGATTATTATTTAAGTCATCACGTAATGTTTCGTTGCTGATTTACCACAAGTTACTGTCAACATATCGCGATGATGTCAACATTTTGTAAATGTAATAGAATTAACTGCAAGATAGATTTCGATTTAAAAAATCAGCCACGTGCCAGCTGATCTAGGATCCATACGTACCGATCTCCCACAGACAAAGATACCTTTGTATCGTTGCCTAGGTATCCCTAGATATCCCTAGGTGTCCCTTAGTATCGCAAAATTGGGAAGATAATTTTAGAAAGACTTCGGGATCTCCAAGATCCAAGTATCAACCAACACAAAGTTACAGAATCCGCCAATCCAAAAACCAAGAGGAATCACCGATATAAAATTTGCAAATGAATTTTAAAGAAATTCGAAAATCCTCGTGCCATCATGAGCAAGTCTGAAGCCTGGAAGCCAAGAGCCAAAGCTAAGGATCAGGGAGCTCGATAAAACCACCCTTCTCAAAAAACAAAGACACCTTTTCTATTCACGAGGCCGCAGGATTCCCTCCTACAGCTAATAAAAAGGCAGCTATTTCACCGTTAACCACCGTCCCGCTACCTCGGCAACCCAAATCCCTTCGCTCTACCTCTAGCGAAGCGAACACCCACGCCCTTCCTCCACCTCGGCCACCCTCTCCTCGACCACCCACAAGCCCTGCCACCCCTGGCCACGAAGGAAAGCCGCTTTTCCAAGCCACTGGCCCACATTCGACCCGCTATCAACGTCCATACGCGAGCCAGGGTTCCCACAATCGGCACAGGTCGGCCACGGATTCGTCGAAAAGCCTCGTCAATCATCCCTCTCCGAGCAAACTTCCTCGAAGCCCGAACTGCCTCTCTCCTCTCTCTCTCTCTCTCTCTCTCATACTCTCTATCACTCTCTATCCCTCCCTCCGGTTTCCTAAAGCCAGGCTAGAACGGCCAACACACGCGCCAGGAATCCTCCTCGGCGTTGCACGGCAATAATTAAGCCCGGAGAAAGAGCAGGTGCAGTGCAGCGGAGTTACACCCCGGAGGAGCCACGAGGTCCTTTTATCTCGGTTTGTCGGCCCGGGAATAACGGGGATGTGTGGGTCCAGTCGCACACAGGGCGAGCGCGCGTGCAGGTGTGCACGCACTGTGCACACTGGCAGAGCCGCGGCACTGGGCTACCTGGATGTACCTGGACCCCAGTGGTCCGCATTCCAAAAGTCAAGGACTCTCTCTCGAACTAATCCCAACGTCCAGGCGCCTCTCTTTTCGCCACGTGCCTCCTCTCTCCTCTCCTCGCCGAGCTGCCGGGCCTTCCAGAAAACGCTCGTAGATCATCATCGCGCTGGCCCAACAGCGATCGCCGATACGTCGCTCCACCGAAGGATCGATGCCTCCTGGGCTTTCTCCTCTTCCTTTCCTCAGCTTTTCGAACCTTTTCGTCCCTTTTCTCACATCCTCTGCCGTTCTGCCTCCATTCTGCTGCCTGTGTGCATTCGTGATGCACACTGCCTCGCGAATGCATCCTTTGGGGTTGCGAGTGGGCATTTGGCGTCCAGTAGGCAGGGTCTAAGGTCTAGTCAGAGTTTACTCGTCTTTGAATGCTGTCAGTGCTGTCTGTGTCTTTGAACGGATTGTCTCTGATCTTGAATGGCCACTGATGCCTCAGCCTCGCGCTATTAGCCGATAGTCGAGTAGGTACCCGAGTTCAAATCTGGGGCTCAGGAGTCTAATGGGGGTATCTTTCGATACGATGAAGTTTGTGGAATTTGGCCTCTGTTAGTACGATGGTCATTGGAGATTGTCTATGATCTTCAATGGACACCGATGTTCCAGCTTCCTGGGGTTATTAACTGATCGTCGAGTTGGTACTAGGTGAAGCTTTTGACAGGAGTTGGAGTCGAGGAATTTTAGTCTCCGTTGCTTTTCAAAGTAGCGTGATCAATTTGGATGAAATGCGTGTAGACCTAGATAATAAAGAGTCCAGACACCTCGAGTCTTTAGAACCCTAGCCAATTACCAAAGATGTAATTAACCTTGTTGTATTATAATTAACTAGAAAGTGGACTAACAACGTGATACAGAAATTGCAATGAGCATCTTATAACACGATTTCCATCAGACTACTTACGGATAGACGAAGAAATATAATAAGAAAAATGGAACACGAGGTAATAAAAATTGATTACACCTCGGTTAAGAAAGAAGTTACGAAGACAGGTGAGAAAAGTGTCAATGTCGAATTTGAAATTTTTAATTAAAAATTTGAAAACCACCACGTGGACTGTAGTATATCTATAGTATATTTATCGAGAAATAAATTAATATATCGTCGGAGAGTTAGTACAAACAGACTGTCCAAGTCTTCAATTTTTACCGACACCAGCAACGTTACACGCACAGGAATTTAGGGGTTCATAAATTAGGATGATCCTCTTCCGTACAACACGAATCGTATTACTTCGAAATTTCGATGGAAAATGCAAAAAATGAGCCATGTTACAAGAGCATGGACTGCACCACAAACGAAATTTACCCAATTTCAGGCCCCTGAGACACCCGAGACTACCGAATAGACTCTGGCCAGCCTACCTCACCGCACACGAACGTGCGACTGGCAAAACACGGGGGGCCGATCGTGAAAGGGCCAAAATCAATTTTCTTGTTCATTAAATCTGCGCTGTTACATCGATCCGTTCACCGATCCTCTCGATCGGGCCTCTCGCGTGTTCCAGGCCCAGCGAAAAAGCGGTTACGAGGTGGGCCCGTTTTCTTTTCCAGGGGTTTACGTAACGCGACAACGGGGGAAAAAACGTCCCCTTTCTGGGCCCGGAGATCGTTCTGCATTGTCACGGCCCGTCCGCGATTCGCTTGCGTGCGGATTGGCCACGCTGGAACCTTGGCTCGCGAGTTTCTTCTTTTGCCCTCTCTCCGGCGCAAGGATTCGGTTCTAACGAGGTCCCAGGGTGCCCTCCTCGGCGCTCGCAGGTTCCACGACCTCGATCCGATAGAGAAATACCTGGCAAAGGTCAGAGATCACAGACGAAAATGTTGACAAAGGTCAAAGAGCGAGGAGAAAACCATCGGCGAGGATCTATGTAGGATCCGGGCCCGCGAGTCTGGGCCCATCTGGCTAGAGAGATCGGAGAGCCGTTGGGACGCTGACGGGATTCGATTTTTCCCAAGTCGGTGAAATCTGTACAGGATGAAAAGGCTGTCCGGATGTTCGGTTGACGGAATTATTAATTATCGAACCGCGAGGTCGGGGGGAATTGGCAGCCTGTCGGGCCCAACACGCAATGCGGTATGCAAATCCGTGAAGATGATTATTTAAATTTTAAGCTGTCTCAGGGACGATGGAACTCGCGATTTCGACTTCGTCCTGGTGTCACGTGCTTCGCGTTCGTTTGGCAAGTCGCAGCTTCGTAGGGGGATAAAGAATCTTCCGGAGCTGAAATTGTATTGGGACCAAGATGGCCGTGTGTGTTGGTCGGTTAACTAGGTCATTGCTTCGACCAACGCCGATTTGCTCGCAGAATTCCGAATTCGTAATTTATTTTCTCCGATTGTAACTTTGTTTCTAGGAGACACGTTAACGAGCGAAGGTTCTCTGAGAAAATTGCCAATGCCAAAATTTACGTAATGGATTGTCTCCTTATTTGGCAGTCGCGTGTTAAGAAACGTAATTTCTACGTTTCAATTATTTTTCTGAATTCGTTGGTTTTTAAAACGGAGATTGCAGTGTAAATTCATTTCTATGAATGACATTTAAGGACATTTTTAAGAAAAATGTTCTATTTCTACGCATATTGACACTTTTCATCCCTTCGAGGTTATGTTAATTAATTGTTTCGTCCACGTTAAACATTTTTTCCCAATTTTTCTATCTATGGTAACAAGGGCCATTTTTCAAAATTGCAAACAGCGAGAGAAATTTGGAATTTCCATTGAAAACGAGTCCTGAATATTAGGTAGCATTATTATTAAATTACAATTCAATATTCTTCTCGCAATTTTTCTATTAATGGTACCAAGGGCCATTTTTCGAAATTACGAAGAGAGAGAGAAATTTTGAATTTCCATTGGAAACGAGTCCTTAATATTAATCACTATTATCAATGTATGTAGACGTTAAATATTCTTCTTCGAAATTTTCTATTAATGGTACCAAGGGCCATTTTTCGAAATTACGAAGAGAGAGAGAAATTTGGGATTCCCTTTGGAAACGAGACTTTAATATTAGTCACTATTATCAATATACCTATACGTCAAATATTTTTCTTCCAATTTTTCTATCAATGGTACCGAGGGCCATTTTTCGAAATTACGAAGAGAGAGAGAAATTTAGGATTTGCATGGAACGCGAGTCCTTGAACGGACGCACGAGCGTGTCTACGCGTTGGCAAAAATCGAGCGACCTAGGCGAAGGTTGAGCAAAACGATGCCTGCAGGCAAAACGGGATACTGCTATTCTCTTTCGGCCAACTATGCCGCTTCCGACTATGACACCGAAGGCCGACGCGAGAAATATCGAGGACCCGTTAGCCCGGCGAGCCACTAACTCACGTACGCCACCGTTCCCACCTGATTTCGTTTTTATTTCCTTTTCTTTCCTGGCTTTCGCGTTTAGAAGCAGGATCAAGGATCCGCATATGTGTGTCAATCGAATAACAGTTTCGCGCAGCTTATTAAGCGTCCTTTTGAATAATGCTACCTTTACTCGTAATGCTACCTTTCTTGTGTAATTTAATTTGTAATAGCCATTTTTAAATTTTGAAAAATTTTGCCTTAATTTGTAATAGCCCCTTTTTGAATTTTGGGAAATTTTGGAAATTTTGGCACTCTGTTTAAACTTACCACAACCGATATAAAAATAAATTAAATTAAATTGAAATTAAAAAACTTAAATGAACGGTAGATGAGAAAATGACATTAATTACGGATTTTTTAATGAAAATTTGGAAAATTTTCAAAGTTATAGTTAAAAATAAATAAATAAATAAAATGGAATGACATTTTTAACAGAGATTCGAAGCAATTTAAAAATAAGGATGAAACAAAATTGTATTTAACTAAAAGACAAGGATAAAACAAAATGGCAGTCGGTATTTGCAATTTCTAAACGTTGCTCAACTTTCTACCATTGCTATAAAAAATACTCAATTGCCTGTTTCTGCGAGAGAATTAACAAACAGAGAAGCGAATAGAGAAGACCGTTCTTGACATTTGCGATTTTTAAGCAGCAACAGGTTTTGCAAAATTCGATAATCTTTCTCTCCGTCACGTTTAATTAAACCTGCGTCTAATTAATTTCACCTGGCGCAGCACTCTCCTGCGATTTCTAATTCGAGTGTCCTTAATCACTTCGATTTTTAATTATATCCACTGTTAATGCCCACTGTTCGATCGTCAGACGCGTTAGACACGAACCTGATGTTGCCGGCGTTAATTGCAAACGCTATCCTCTTGATGTATTCTTTCGTGGCAACTCCATCTTTCTCTTCGAGGATAGCCCATTCCTTCGATAGAAAAATGCCCGACGATGTTGCGTTGTCGAAGAACCTCTGCGTTTCTAACATTCGACGTGTGTAACTTGGCTAAATCAGAGAGCATGCTCGGAAAATGGCGTCTGTCAAATTCGGACACTCGTCAATTTTCGCTGATTGCCTAATATTAGTCCTTTTATGGTGAATAATTGGAACCAACGAGAAATTTTTATCAAAATTTTATTGTTGTAGAATTTCGTTAAATTTTTATTAATTTCCAATTTTTTGAAAATGAGAGTCAAAATGGGAATTTGTAGCAAATTTCTGCTAAATTTTAATTGAATTTTATATTAATTCTTCGTCAATCTTTAGTTATTCAATGGTAAATAATTTAAAACGAAATTTTTATTGAAGTTCTGTTACAGTTTCGTTAAATTTTTATTAATTTTCGATTTTTTGAAAATGAATAGTCGAATGGGAATTTGTAGCAAATTTCTGCCAAATTTAAATTGAATTTTATATTAATTCTTCGTCAATCTTTAGTTATTCAATGGTAAATAATTTAAAACGAAATTTTTATTGAAATTCTATTATAGTTTCGTTAAATTTTTATTAATTTTCGATTTTTTGAAAATGAGTAGTCGGAATGGGAATTTGTAGCAAATTTCTGCCAAATTTGATAAAGAATTCAAGCGGAAATCGGGATTAAATTTAGATCCAATTCTCTTTACGATATCTATTAATCTTTCGTTAGAAATTTTTATGAGAAGACTCGAACTCGAGGCGTCAGCAAAAATTTATCGAACACGAAGGTTATGCAAGAACTTTCTCCAAGAAATCAATAGCTATTACCGATTTATGCTATTAGGATAGCAAATCGTAGCTGACACGATAATTGAAGAAATTTCTTCGATAATTTCCACTCTACGGAAGACTCCATAGATAATGTTTGAAAGATATCGGTTGGACATCAATCAGAACGATTTTCAATTACTATAAAATCACTTACAAGAATAGAACCGATTACTTTGGACACTTAACGAAGACTCGCTGCTGCTATTCACGACAGGAGATCAACTAATTCGCATGATGCACATCTTGATCATGCGAACAACTCGATTTGGTCATCTTTTTGGGGAAAAATAGCTTCCTGGTATAACAAATTAAAATTATTTCTATATCTAAGAAGCTTTGACACATCATCATCTAACAATTTTACAATTTACCAAAATATATTTATAAAAATATTTACATTCGAGGTCTCCAGTTACCAACTAATAAAAATTAAAAATAATAACAAGAAAGAAGAATTATATCATTCGGAAGACAAAGGATCTGCATGGTCACACGAGTCTTAGATCCACCGACTGATACCGAGATCCATCCCGTAGAATTCCACTCCAAAGCGAATGCAAGATGACACGAGATGATCCAGGAGCTGGTTGGAACAGAGTTGTCGATGAAAATCGGGGATCTCGACGGATACAGCTTAATAAGGGAATCGTACCTTGACGGTCAGAAACCGGTGCCACAATGGCGCACGAATGGCTGGAAGTGGGTGAGCCAAGGATATCAGAATACGAAAATAAGTCTCGGACTGGTCAACAGTTGGACCAAGTCGCGTTCTCGAAAAATCCAGCCAATTAGAAATACCCTATTCGCCAGTTCTCATCAGGAAGGACATGTCTTGTGTGACATGAGATAGACACTATAAGGTAGGGAAGTAGCAAACACCGTTCTCTAAAAAAAGATAGAAAAGATAGATAATTGGGATAAATACCAGTCTATGGATCTAGGGAATACCGTAGAGTTCCTATGAAAATCACTAGAAACACGTGAACACGAGATCTCTAAGTCCAATCACGATTTTCCAATTAGAAATACCCTATTTGCCAATTCTCACCGGGAAGGACATGTCTTCTGTGATATTAGGATAGACACTATGAGATAAGGAAGCAGCAAGTACTGTTTTCTAGGAAGAAATAGATATAGAATAGATACCAAAGTCTGTGGATCTAGGGAATACCGTAAAGTTCCTATGAAAATCACTAGAAACACGTGAACACGTGATCTCTAAGTCCAATCACGATTTTCCAATTAGAAATACCCTATTTGTCAATTCTCACCGGGAAGGGCATGTCTTCTGTGATATTAGGATAGACACTATGAGATAAGGAAGCAGCAAGTACTGTTTTCTAGGAAGAAATAGATATAGAATAGATACCAAAGTCTGTGGATCTAGGGAATACCGTAAAGTTCCTATGAAAATCACTAGAAACACGTGAACACGTGATCTCTAAGTCCAATCACGATTTTCCAATTAGAAATACCCTATTTGCCAATTCTCACCGGGAAGGACATGTCTTCTGTGATATGAGATAGACACTATGAGATAGGAAAGCAGTAGACACTGTTCTCTAGAAAGAGATAGAAATGGGATAGATACCAAAGTCTGTGGGTCTAAGGAATACCGTAGAGTTCTAATGGAAATCACCAGAAACGCGTTAACACGTGATAACTTGGAATGATGGGTATAATTTGGACGTGTTTGCCGTGAGATAGATCGGACCTTCCGTGTGTTTGGCGCGAAGCAACTGTTCGCCTGTTAGGTGTGAATCACGAGTGTTAGAACATTAGAAAGCATCGAGAAGCTATTTGGGACGCGAGTTCCGAGTGGTCCACGTACCAGAAAGAATTTTGAGACTAGATGTGAAATTTAAACAGGAAGAAACATACCGTGGACCGTGTAAAATGTGCTTGGTTCAAGGACCGGAGGATCTGTGTCTAACGAAAGAGTTAATGGTTCAAAGTCTTGCTATACATGAGCAAGAAAAATTGGAATGGTATACGTTATTATTGGTATATGATGGTAGGACTGCATGAAAATTCCCTAGTAACTATCTTCTCGCGGGATTTAATATGTACACTATAAATATGGAACTGTTGCATTAGATATGTATCTACTGACGCCATATTGGACTCAAGAAGAGTGAAATATAGCATCTGCGTAGATGAGCATATATTAGGAACAAAAGTTTATTTATAATTAATGAAAATTGGAATAAATCTTTGTTACCAAAATCTAGTTCCCTAGTAACTATTTCCTGAGGGTCTTCAAATATAAACCAACGCCATATTCGACTCAAGAAGACTGAAATATAGTACTTACGTTATTAAATTTAAAATTTAATTGAGGTTCGAATAAATTTCTATTACCAGAATATGGTTTAAAATATGAATTCCCTAGTGACTCTATCCTGGGAGTCTCCGATCTACACTGACGCCATATTGGATTAGAAAAGACCGAAGTACAGTACTTGCATTAATAAATATATACATTTCAGATTTCCATTAAATACTCGAGTAATCAGACATAATATAATAATTTTCATAAATTTAACACTTTGTTATTTAATACGTGCATAATTCCCTGCCAACGAATTCTCGCAAATAATTTCTGCACCGAATTTTTACTCTTTGACAAAATTTTTCAATTTTCATTGCATCTAATGATCATCTTAAATAGGACCATCCTAAGATCTGACACCCCACGCTAATTAGTCATCAACATACAAGACTTAATACACATTTTCCAAATAATTCCTGTACTGAATTTTTACTCAAATTTACTCAAATTTTTCGCAAGTATAGACAAGTAATAATCCTAAATAATTCTGAAGAGGACCGTTCTAAGATCTGACACCTCACGCTAACTAGACATCACCATACAAGACGTACTGAATTTTTACTCAAATTTACTCAAATTTTTCGCAAGTATAGACAATTAATAATCCTAAATAATTCTGAAGAGGACCGTTCTAAGATCTGACACCCCACGCTAACTAGACATCAACATACGAGACTTAATGCAGATCTATCCTATATTTTACTGAAAAATTCCACTATTTCCAATATCAATTTCCTACAACAACGATATCTAACTTACGATTAGCCAATAATCACGCATGGTCCCTGCTGAGACCCAAGACATGTCAGTAGCCGAACCAACTAGAACTCCTACGAATCGTCTGCTCATCTGTGGAAGATGCAGCAACCCCGTCGCAACCATAACACCGCTGTCCCGATTCGTTGTATCTCGATAGCTGAGAGGTGGAGAAAAAATCAGCGTACGTTCAACGACCGAGTTGGAGCCATTAAAGAGCAACAGGTTTCGCTGCTCTCTAAGCAGCAGCCCGGGAAGCAAGACGTGACGTACCTACTCTCTATACGCCGGTCGTATATCTTTCTCTGTTCTCGAAGGCCCGCGAACGCGGATAAAGGCGAGAATAAAGTCGAAAGGCATTCACCCTTGGTGAAAGTAGTTCTCCGATCGATGTCGCCGGCGCGCTGCACGCGCCAGCGCGCCAGACACGCCGAGCTTCGAGCTTCTGTGCAGCTTTCACGCGATCGCAACTCGATCTTCCTGGCTACGGTATTCCTGCAGACGCTTCCTTCCGATCGGGGTGGAAAGTTGCTGAGAGATGCTCGCGAACGATCGAAGTCGTCTGGGAATTGTCTGGGACTTGGTTCGAGGTTCGGCCAAGGTTTCAGATTTGTCTGGGATTCGTCTATAAATTGTTTGGGACATGTTTGGTTGAAAAATTGAACTAAAACTCGTCTAAAATTAATTTCAAAGTCTTCTGAGATTTGATTTCTGACTTAGATTTGCCTGGGATTTGTCAGCAATATGTTTGGGACGTGTCTGGTTGTAAAATTGAACTGAAACTCGTCTAGAATTCATTACAAAGTCTTCTGAGATTTGATTTCTGACTTAGACTTGTCTGGGATTCGTCTATAAATTGTTTGGGACATGTTTGGTTGTAAAATTGAACTAAAACTCGTCTAAAATTAATTTCAAAGTCTTCTGAGATTTGATTTCTGACTTAGATTTGCCTGGGATTTGTCAGCAATATGTTTGGGACGTGTCTGGTTGTAAAATTGAACTGAAACTCGTCTAGAATTCATTACAAAGTCTTCTGAGATTTGATTTCTGACTTAGACTTGTCTGGGATTCGTCTATAAATTGTTTGGGACATGTTTGGTTGTAAAATTGAACTAAAACTCGTCTAAAATTAATTTCAAAGTCTTCTGAGATTTGATTTCTGACTTAGATTTGCCTGGGATTTGTCAGTAATATGTTTGGGACGTGTCTGGTTGTAAAATTGAACTGAAACTCGTCTAGAATTCATTACAAAGTCTTCTGAGATTTGATTTCTGACTTAGACTTGTCTGGGATTCGTCTATAAATTGTTTGGGACATGTTTGGTTGTAAAATTGAACTAAAACTCGTCCAAAATTCGCTTCAAAGTCTTCTGAGACTTGATTTCTGACTTAGACTTGCCTGGGATTTGTCAGTAATATGTCTGGGACGTGTCTGGTTGTAAAATTGAACTGAAACTCGTCTAAAATTCATTACAAAGTCTTCTGAGATTTGATTTCTGACTTAGACTTGTCTGGGATTCGTCTATAAATTGTTTGGGACATGTTTGGTTGTAAAATTGATCTAAAACTCGTCTAAAATTCATTTCAAAGTCTTCTGAGATTTGATTTCTGACTTAGACTTGCCTGGGATTTGTCAGTAATTTGTTTGGGACGTGTCTAGTTATAAGATTGGGCTGAAATTTGTCTGAAACTCTTCCGAGGTTTGGCTGAGACTTATCTAAGATTCGCCTGAGAATTATTGAAGATTCGACTGAAATTTGCTCAAAACTCTTCTGAGACCTAGCTGACACGTCTGATTGTAAGATTAGGCTGAGACTTATCCAAAATTCGTTT
>NW_016908583.1:113553-119768 GCF_001483705.2 Eufriesea mexicana | reverse complement strand
TCTTCCGATATTTGCTGAGACTAATCTAAGATTTACCTGAGAATTATTGAAGAATCGATTGAAATTTGCTCGAAATTCTTCTGAGACCTATCTGACATGTCCGAGATTCGTTTAAATTTATCTGAAATTCAGCAGAAATCATCTGAGACACGCCTGAGACTCTCCTAAGCTTCTTCCAAGATTCTTCCAATATTCGACTAACTCTTAACTGAAATTCAGCTGGCATTCCTCAGGGTTTCGTCTGAAAATTGTCTGAAACTCATCTGAGACTTGTCTGACAATCTCGAATCATCGAATACCACGAAAAAAATTCATTACATTTCTGTAAATGACATAATACGTTTCTTAATTCCTAAAAATCACAATTACAATAGACAGGGACATATTTGAACGACGAAAAGAATCTGCGAGAGACCATACCCGCATTCGTAATCCAAAGCGATTACAATTTAACGCGGACCTTGAGAGCCTGAATCGTTTTCCACGCGCAAAAATGGAAATACCGATAATCGCTCGGTGTTTATTATTTCAAAAAAATGGATATCGACGCGATTGATAAACTCGCCACACGAGTTACAGAACAAATATATAATTCACAGTGTGCCTCTTTCTTTCTTTCTTTCTTCCCGTTAATCGCGCCACGATAATGCACGCAAACATTCCTCCGTCGCTATGCTCCAATTTCACGACAACGAACAAAATGCAGGCCGGTTGCAAACTTAATGTGTTTATTCTTGCTTTCTGGTCAGCCGCTTATACAACATTCGAGAAAATAAAAACGAGAGCGTAGAAAGTTTACACGTCCTCTGATTATGAAGAAAGAATCGATCGGACTGCTGGACTTATATCCACGCTGAAAGTCGCCTATCGCTGTGACTCCGTTGTTTCGCAACCACCGGCCGTTTCAAACGCGAAATTTTAACCTGCAAAATTGAATTTAAGCTCGGGCAAAATTAATTTCCCGATTAATCGGAATTATGAAATTTTTCGGTTGCGGGTGCACGATTATTCGAACGGGAATTCTCTTTTGGAATTTATCGAGGAGAGATGATAAATTCGCGCAGGATAATTGCATTCGATGGAGGTAAACACGGTGGGAATTTTCGAGATGAAAATCGCCGGGGAAAATGGAAAAAGCGGGAACGAGCGTGGATTGGCGGTTTTTCGCGGAACGCGCAGGGGCGAAAAAGGGAGCTAATGGCACGGGCGCATAATAAGTGGGGAAAAGAAAATTAAATGGAAGCTATTCGTATGACTAACAGTCGTAGCGTGACTATTAGACAGGAGAACGGGCCTCTAAGAGTCCAACGAGGTCGCTGACCTGCCGCATAAGTTCGTACATTAACGTTCGTTTCGTGGACTCGAGCTCCCTATCAAATCCCATTTCTTCTGTCTTCGATACCGATTATCACACTTTCTATAAATACGCGAGAAAGCGATGCGAATGTATACACGTACCACCGGGACTTGCTGCTGTAACAGGAGCAACGCGAGAGAATCTTTCACGAGGTACAATGGGTTTTGTTCCTCGCAGATTTAATGCGGATTCTGAAGTTTTACTGTGCCGAGGGTTCGAAATTTGCGATATTGCAAACGCGGAATTTTGAGAAGCTGTAAATTCGGAAATTTGTAGATTTTGAAGCATAGAAGCTTGGTAATTTGGAAATTTGAAATTTGGAAGCTTGGAAGCTTGGAAATTTGGAAATTTGAAATTTGGAAACTTAGAAGCTTGGTAATTTGGAAATTTGAAATCTGGAAGATTGGAAGCGTGGAAGCTTAAAAGCTTAGAAGCTTGGAAATTTGAAATTTGGAAGCTTGGGAGCTTGGAAATTTGGAAATTTGAAATTTGGAAACTTGGAAGCTTGGAAACTTAAAAGCTTAGAAGCTTGGAAATTTGAAATTTGGAAGCTTGGAAGCTTGGAAATTTGGAAATTTGAAATTTGGAAACTTGGAAGCTTGGAAGCTTGGAAGCTTAAAAGCTTAGAAGCTCGGAAATTTGAAATTTGGAAGCTTGGAAGCTTGGAAGCTTGGAAATTTGGAAATTTGAAATTTGGAAACTTAGAAGCTTGGTAATTTGAAAATTTGAAATTTGGAAGCTTGGAAGCTTGGAAATTTAGAAATTTGAAATTTGGAAACTCGAAAATTGAAAATTTGGGAATTGAAAATTCGGAAGTTTGAAAATTCAGAAATTTGGAAATTTGAAACATCGAAAACTAGAATATTCGAAAATAAAAAATTTCAAACCTTCGACTCGAAATTTTCAAGAATGCAAAGACCTAAGAACACCAAGCACCAAACAAAATTTATCCGGGTGTCCAATTTAAAAACCAACAAACTTCCCCCAAACCAAGAACACAATCTAAAACCACTTTCCAAAAGCTCCCTAGATCCAAACCTAACCTACGCGATGCTCGCCGATGCCCGCAACGCGCATCTTGCCTCGCATCGTGCGAAAATCTCGAAACGGCGCGTTTAAGCCTAAAATCCGCCTAAAAATACCAAGAGCTCCGAAAATACACCGGGCGCGTGAAATCGGCGGCAGAGCATGCTGCGCGTCGAATCGATTCGCGACGGCGCATGCGCGCACGCGCTGCCCCGTAGACGTCCGCGCGCCTGCGCGCCTGCGCGTCGGTTTTCGCGAGACGGCGCGAAGAGCTTTCTTTTCCGGAAAACGCGCGGCACAATGGCCCGAGAGTGAGAGCGGCCGTCTCGTTCGAGTGTTAATACTAATTTCACTAAGTATCCGCCGTCTAATGAAATGAACGCGTCGCGGCTCCAGCTTGCCCGTCGCGTCGGGTCACTGACCCGTTAGAGTTTAAAGTTTACGGCCGTGTGTGCGTGCGTTCTTTCTCTATCTATTCCTCTCTCTCTCCCTTTCTCTCCGCGCTCTCTCGCCGAGGTTCAATAGTCATTGGCGTTAGACGGCGCGGACAGCGCGACGCTTACATTGTTACGGCCGGCGGCTGGATCAATCTGAATTTCAAAACCGGAATAAACGTGTAATTGGCGCGATTCTCGTGACGCAGCCAGCACGATCTCTCGGCCATTCGAACCGCCGACTTGTTTCGAGGAACACTCGTTGGACTTCGCAAATCGTTACCGGATTTACCGCAAAATCCCCGCGCCTCGTCCTAATAAGCACACTAGCGTCGATAATAATTCGAACAAAATGACATCTATCCGCGGAATAATAATTAACCTTCTCTGAGAACACACTGGGCGACTCTTATTCCTGTTCCCAAAGCGGAAGCGTACACACGTGCTCGGTACTTGGTGAATTTTTCTTTACCCCATTGCACCGCGATTACGAATCTAACTCGTTCTCCACGTGAAAATTACGCGAAAATTATGTTCCACCTATTTCAACATGCGCGAAATTTGTATAATTTTATCGCGAATGAAACAGGTATACAGTGGTTAACGAGAGTTGAATAATTTTACGATGCAGCTTCTCGTAATTAAAGTATACACCGATAAAGCAAGGGGTTTAAGTCCTGTGAGTTATTCGCCGGTGCCTGAGATTAATTACTCCGCCAATTTCCATATCCATTTCAACAGGAATCCACGATTTTTCTATCTCTTTGGAGGCTGCTGCTGGATCTGCGTGATCGAGGAATTCGAGTGGCCTGAATGAGGGATTAATTTCTCCTGACTCTTCGAGTGTCACAGGGGGTAGAGTCTTATACCGATGCCGATATTCGAAAGTAAATTTTCTTTCTCTTTTTAACGAAGTTAAGTAAGAAGGGGGTATTAAATTGGAAGTAATCGAGATCAAACACGCGACTAATGAGCCAAGGAAACGTTTCCAATAAAAATCCTGCAATCTCGGAACGAATTTAGTGGAAACAAACATTTCGCTCGTCCATTTCATTTCGCTGCAATTTAATCGATAATTAAAACAACACTCGGCGGTAACAAGCACAATTATATACACAGAAAATTACCTCGACAAACGGTTCAAACACGCCACTAATGGCCCCACGAAACATTTGACTATCTCGCAGCCGTAACTCCGCGTAAAGACCCGCCCCATTAGCCATCCGGAAAAAGAAAAAGGAGAAAAAGGAAGAGAGAAAAATAAATACCGTTCCACCTCGCGAGCGATATAGCGTTAAAGATAGAGACAGACGGTGGCAATTGTTTCGCCGCGTGGCCCCACGCCGTGTAATTGCAGCAGGGGTGGGGGTCGGCGTAATTGATCCGTTCGCGGTGATTCCCAGTCATTAGGCGGCGGCTTCGAGTGTTCGCAGGGGTCACTGACCTTCCGCCAGGCAGGTTTCGTTAGCAGCGCTCGTATCGTTAGGTACACATACCAGTCGGACAGGGATTACGCTAAGCTCGCTCTATCCAACGGTTTTTTCGATCCGACGTACCCGAGGCGAATTCATCCTCCGACCGTTTACTTTCCGTCCAACTTCCTGCTTCCAATTCTGCTCCCGATCACCCTCCGACACGTCTGCTCGCATTTTCGCAACGTCATTTACGCTCTCGGAGTTCCAAGTTAGTCGAGAAAGTTATAAAGTTCCATCTTCGTTTGTTTTTAGAGTTTGTCGGAATTGGAACGCGTTCCGCGGCAAATCCGCCATTTTTCCTACGCGATTTATGCTTTCGATGTTCGAAGCATCGCAGGAGTTAGTGCAACTTCGTTCTTTACGGGTTTGAACGAGGAATTTGTGCAGGGATTGGTGGAATTTGAACGAGTTTCGAGGGAAATTCGCCATTTTTGTAACGCGATTTATGTTTCCGATGTTCCATGTTTCGGAAGAGTTAATCCATCTTCGGTTTTTTGGGGGATTTGAACGAATGTTTCGCGGGAAATCCGTCATTTTTGCGACGCGATTTATGATTTCGATGTTCGAAGCATCGGAGGAGTTAGTACGTCTTCGTTCTTTACGGGTTTCAACGAGGAATTTGTGCAGGGATTGGTGGAATTTGAACGAGTTTCGCGAATAATTCGCCATTTTTGCAACGCTATTTGTGTTTCCAATTTTCCAAAATTTGGAAGAGTTGGTCCATCTTTATTGTTTTTCTTTTATTTGAACGAATGTTTCGCGGGAAATCCGCCATTTTTGCGACGCGATTTATGATTTCGATGTTCGAAGCATCGGAGGAGTTAGTACGTCTTCGTTCTTTACGGGTTTGAACGAGGAATTTGTGCAGGGATTGGTGGAATTTGAACGAGTTTCGCAAATAATTCGCCATTTTTGCAACGCTATTTGTGTTTCCAATTTTCCAAAATTTGGAAGAGTTGGTCCATCTATATTGTTTTTCTTTTATTTGAACGAGTGTTTCGCGGGAAATTCGCCATTTTTGCAACGCGAATTATGTTTCTAATATTCGAAGCATCGAATGAGTTAGACTATTTTCATTTTCTTCGGGTTTGATCGAATGTTTCGCGTAGGGTTTGTCGAAATTGGAACGCATTTGGTCGAAAATTCGCCATTTTTGCAGCGCGATTTATGTTTCCGATGTTCCAATCATCGGAAGGGTTAATTCATCTTCGTCTTTTTTGCTTTTCAATGAGGGTTGTTGAGCAAGAAAAAGATGAAATTACATTAAGGAAGATTGAACTTGCATTGCGATTTTATTACGAGAAATTATATACCCAGATGGGATTTAATGTTAGTTAACCACCATGTACCTATATTCCATCCATGGTTAGGTGAGTTAAAATTTGGGAAATTCTGTAGTTCTGAATTTCATGCAGGTTATAAATTTAGTTCATAATCGTGAGGTTTGATAAAAACTGGACGAGTTATACTCGGTATTACAATGCCAAGGGTTGAAAGGAGGAAAAATATTCCGCATAATTCGAAGAAAGTATAGTTCAACGATACTATAACTGTAACTAATGATAAATAAAATGATCGAAAACACGCGTAAAGCAGCGCAAAATCAACACCCTCCATGATCACCGGAAGCCTTCAACTTCGAGTCTATTGACAAAAATAATCTATCGTGTTTCTATTAAAATTCTATTAACCCTTTGCATTTCGAGCCATTTTTAATATAACCTAGCAGCAAATATTTGAAATAAATCTAGCGAAATTCTAGTGCCGCAGCAGCAGCAACAATGTCGTCATGGCGGCGACAACAGAGTGCAAAGGGTTAAAATTGAAAAACAGAAAGATCTACATTCGCAGATCTACAATCCTTTGGGAAAAAATTCGCCAATATAGAATTCCAAAAACTAAAAAAAGAAAAAAAAAAAAAAA
>NW_016908583.1:101248-112177 GCF_001483705.2 Eufriesea mexicana | reverse complement strand
ATGCCGCGAATCCCGCGACGGAACTTTATTCACAAGCGTCCGCTATAAATTCCCAATGAAACGTGGCACGACGTGAATCGAGTTGTACAGTCGCGTTACGGTTGTACTAGTAAACTAATTAACCACGTTAATGAGCCGTGATATAAGAGGCAAACCGTACGCACCGGCAGTTGCATGCTCGATGTGTATCACGTGCCCGAGGGGGCTAATGGCGTACACGGCGTAAGCATCGCGGCCAGAGGAAACGGAGACAGGACAAGCGTCGAGCTTCCGGAACAAACTCTCGAACCTAACCTCATCACGCGTAACCAAATCTTCGTCGAAAAGTCGCCAGGATTTCTTTCTCTCTACGAATATGTATCATCTCGCGATAATTTGCGCGGAGATCTCTCGTTTTCTTATATATTAGGTTTGCACTGGAAAGAGGTTATGTCGCGTTTGCTCGGGAGACCTAAGATGGCGGCCTGCGGAACCGAACTCTTCCTCTGTCTGGTGTACAAAATGGATCACTCGCGAGTTGGTAGCATTATTGTATTAACTTTTAAGCTACCAAAATGAAGATTCTTCTTTCTCAAAGCACTCGAAGCATACCTGTGCCATTTTATCTTTTAGATTTTCAATGCATCGATCTTTCTGGTCGAAAAATCTTGGAAAACTTAAAATAGCATTCGAAAGAATGACACCCTTCACGCGTAAAGTACACAAATTAAAATTTGGAATTAAAATTTTCAAAATATATGTATCACTCGTATCCTTTATTTGCTGAATTTCCATCACCAGTTTCTCAAGAGTCGCCGAAAGCGCAGAATTTCTCGCTGAAGGACTAAACTCTTTCAGCAGCTAGTCCTCGTTACGGCGCTTTCTCGTCCCTTTCAAAATCTCGCCGCTCTGCGTGCAACGGTGTTTTTCATCCCGGTAAATTTTACGATCCGAAAAATTGCGCAAGCCCTCGTTCTCACGCGCGTCGACGAGCGCGCGGGACCGTGTACACCTTTCGACCAGCGTCACCGTTTTGCCGGTAGACCGATGCAACGTCGTTAGGGAAAGGGAAGATTACGTTACGGAACGCGCGGCGTGTAATTTGTCGTCTCGCTTTACATAAGACACAATCGCGAGCCACCGTTTCTGCGGAGACCAAGATGGCGATCTTGAGAGGTTCCATTGGCAACGGCGGACTTTGGGAGTTTCGCGGGATCGATGGTTGGGTCACTGGTGAAAAGGAAATCGCTCGAAGCGTTCCGGTCGAGCTATTCCAACTGGGTTAATACTTTACCCCCTATGCGAGCGGTTACGACGAGGTCGATCGCGCGGCAAAGTTGGAAAAACCGCGATAGTCGCATCGATCGGTCGAATTTCGATACACGGCGAGCGCGGAATGATTCTACGTATAAAAGCGAATAAAAAGCATGGAGTAACGTTTTCCGATAGGGGGCTTGGTTTCCTGGAAAACCGAGCTTCAAGATTGCTCGGGTGTACGCGCGTTTACTCGAGCTTGACTGACGCGCACGCAAAGAATCTTTGGACTGAATTTTCTCGGCAAAGAAGCCTCCTATCGAAAAACTTTACTCCACGTTTCCTGTTCCTTTTAAGACGTAGAATAATCCTGTACCTTTAAATCCTTCGATAGGACGAGAAAAATATTTGCTTCCCCATAAATTCACCCCTTTTTCCGTGTTATTCGGACGTATCTCCGGCTGCCTTCGACTATTCCGCGCTACGAATCTGTTCCATCCTCGCACATCGCATCTATTACCAACTGCGTAGTTGCACCAAAACGCATCCGCCGGTCGCGAAACCATCCGACGTAATCTCCCGTCCCGATTTCCCCGTGCAACAACCGGTGCAGCGTCCTTCCTCCGCATCCTGCCGGTCGGCGATTTTTGCAGGTGCACCGGCGGCGGCCACGACGCGACAGAGAGGGAGAGGAAAAAAGAAAAGAGAGAAAAAGAGAGGGAGCGAGTCGGAGAGGGTGGTCGGTGCAAAAATACGCGCGCATATCGCCGGGTCGATACGCCAATGGAATATTGGCCGTACTATTGAGTCAGAGCCACCATACATTAACATATTTAATGCGGCGAGCGCACACGTACACGCGTGTGTCCGGGCGGGTGTCGCGAGCGCGGCGCGCACGCACACTCGCGTCGCGACGGTTTGCACGTGCAGGCCGCGCCGCGGCGATATGCACACGCACACAGCGCGGCGCATGCGCAAACTATGCACTCGACGAGTCATTGACCCGCGTATAAAACACTCACACGCGCGCGTTTAGCACCTACACGCGGGTGTTGGGCCGTTCGGGCGGCGGCGGCGCTGGTGCTGGTGCTGGTGGTGCCGGTGGTGGGGTGCAGTTGGTGGTGTCCCGCTGCCAATGGTGGTGGCGCGGCAGCGGCGGTGGTGGTGGCGGTGCAGTGCACTGCAGTTGCAGCATTGCACAACGCGGGATCGTGTGTTCGCGGGGATTGTGTTCTCCTCGCAGTTATTATTATTACGGACGCGGAGAGAGACGCGAAAACGCAGGGTTGGGAAACATCGCCGGCCTACGACGCCGTTGAAACGTGCTCCAACGCGGACTCGGACTTCTCCCAACCTCCGATTTTTAGCCTTATCCTTATCTCATGGGAATAAAGTTCCAGCCGAATGGCAATTTCGAGCCGGGCGTAATGGTCGCCGCTGCTGCGCCGAGCAATTATTTCCGAGCTAGCGTCGCTGGTTTATTACGGCGCGATCGATCCGTGGGGTCCAGAGGCTGGACGATAAGACGAGCCGGTTAGAATAATAGGCGGATCGCGTTTCGGGCCAATTCGGACCACTAGATTGAATGTTAGCGACGAAATACTGCGCGCTAAACGCGCCAGTATTTCCTCGGGCATTCGAGTCATGTGCACCGCACAGGGATGTTTTAATTATATTGAGAGATATACAGGGTCGCGCTGATTCGAGTCTTAGGAATATTCGTATGCAGCTACCTGCCTCTATTTAGAATCTACGCGGTAATTGTTTGGGTAGGCGTTACTCCGGTTATCTCGCGCTGCGTGCACACCTTCCGTGCGTGGCTCTGTACTAGTACGTTAAGAATTAACGCATAGGTTTCCATTGCGATTTTGTTTAAAAGTCAATTTTCTTCCAGCCAGGTGTATTTGTCGCTTCGACTACCAAATGGGACATGCCTTGTTTCAAAGATCTTATTTTTGCAATTGCTATTGAATTTAATATCGACTTTCATCCCAACGAGGTCGCAGTTATTTTCGTCGTAGTATTTTAATCGACGTTGGTAATTTGCGTTGGATTTAGGTACACTTTACCGGTAGTTAGTCTGTGCTAACAATGTTCGAAGTCTCTTCGAAAGTCGGAGTATTTTAATGGAGACCGAGCGAGCTCTCGCCATGGGATCGGCGATAACAAACAAACGCTAGATCGGCATCGTGGAAGTACCATGTGTCCCATTTGCGAAAACGTGGCCGATTAAGAAATTGCGGGGTTAACCGCGGGGCGACTCAGCTCTAATTGCCGACTAACGTAACGCTTCTGTATCGCTCTAACTCTATTATTTCGATACGTATCGCGTACCACGATAGCCAACAAGACCCAATCAATCTCTCTTCGTGAAATTCTTCAAAATTCCCCGTCTATAACCGGACGAAGTGGTAACACGAAAGGAAGAAAAAGAAAAAATAAAGAAAATGATTTTCAATAGAGAAACCGGCAGAGTGAAACTACCGTGAGGCCCATAGCGGTTTCCCCGCCCTCGAAACCGAAAACTGGCCCACCAGTTGGACAATGCCTGTCACGAATTTCGAGAGATCCGCGGGCTAACGTCCGGGGGCGGGGTAAAAAGCCCGAGTCCGCAGAGACCCACACGAAACGGCCGCGAAACAACGTAGTTGTTGACTCGCTGACTGACTAAACTAATGACATCGTTACTGACTGGCCTGGCCTTATGCTGCCCTCTCGCTCTCGCTCGCGGCCTCCGCCACTCTCTGTCTGCCTCTCTCTACCTCCGTCGTCGTTTCTCTCTTCTCGACTCTCGTTCACAGCCGCAACACACGACGGAGGAGTTGGCGCGCGCGCGCGCATGCACGGTGCAGCGACGGCGGCGGCGACGCGCACACCGATGCATTTTCGCGCGAGTGCGCGCACATTCACGCAGCCGCGCATTGAGCACAGGCTGCGATCACTGCCGGAGTTCAACGATCCCTCGACTCGTCCCTCTCGCGGCCCCCTCCGCGGGGCCCAGTCGCTCGCTTCCCCCACCACGCCGCCTCACTCGCGCTGGCGCGTTCGCCTCACGACTTTCTATCTCTCGCTAACGCGTCGCGTCTCTCTCGCACCGCCGCGCCCCACCGTCCGCCTTTCTCTTTCTACACGCTGGATATATCTCTCCGTTCCCTCCGCACGCCGCGGCCCGACCCCCCCTTTTCTTTCGGTTCGCTGTTTCCCCTACTCCTCTCTCTCTCTTTCTCCCGTCCGTTCTGTCTCTTCCTTTTTCCCTCTCGACGACCCACTCCCCTCCCACTCCGTCCCGCCGCAAGCTCGGCACGGTTCACCGTGTGGCTCTACTCTCGTTCCTTCCCTTCTTCTTTCACCATCTTTCACGCGAGCGCAACGCGCTCGGTGCAGTCGAACGGGAGCGCGAGAGTGCAATGTCTGAGAGGAGAACCGGAGACCCCCTTTCTCGCGGCCGCAACGCGGAATGGGATATCGAGGACCGATAATGGACCTTTCCGTGGGCTGCTGCTGCCGTTGCCGCTGCTCTGCGCCCTCGGTCCCCCGAACCCGCGCTCGTAGGAGGGCAGCAAGGAGCGAGAAGGACCGAAGGTGGCCGGGATCGGATCGAATCGAGCCGCGGCGCGAGATCGCGCGAGCCAGTCCGTCCGCACACCGGCGGAACCTGAACCGCGGGAAAGTTCGATGATCCGGCTGGAATCGATCTCGAGGCCGATCGAGATTCGGTTCGAGCTCCGGGCGGATACCCGAGGCCTCCCCTTTTTCGAGCATCGGGGAAATAGTTTCGATCGTGCCACGCGGCCATGTGGATATGGATTCGTAATCGATGTCTCGGCTATGGGCATGTGACGTTAGTTAAGAGAGTGGTCCGAGGCAAAGATTCGAAGGGAATGACTTTATCGATTACTTCGTGTCGCGTAGCTTTCTATTGCCGCGGAATGAAACTGAAAATTGAATCGTTGAACCGAGCTTCGAACTTCGTCCTGATTGGTTCTTTCGAATTGTAATGTATTTAAAGCGCGGGAATTTGAATATTTTCCAACTAACCGGGATTTAGGTTAGTTTCTTAATCGTAGATAAATGGGCATGATAACTCGTGGATTTCGAAACAGATGGTTTCGATTAGGTACTTGGAGTATCGAAATTTAATTGGTCCGATCGGAAAGATGAAAGCTTACACGCGACGAGATATAAAATATTGCTTGTGCGTGTACATTCCTAGATAAAATTAACACGAAAAATTTACCACGTATCGCGGAATTTGTTGGTGCTGTCTGGTATGTAGGGGCTAAAGATACCTCTTATCAGGACTGATATCATTCACGGAACATGAACTGTATTTTGAGAAACGTAGATTTTGTAGCCTGGTTCGGCTAACATAAATACTATTAATGAACCGTGTATCGATAACGGGACCAATAAAAGCGATAATTCCCATGTTTCTCGAACGATCTCGCTACCATCGTATCTCCAATAATGCCACCGTCTCCGTGATTCCCCTATCGTCGAAAACGAAATGAGATGTTCAAACATCGGAACTAATCGTTCAATCACGAATATTCAAAAAAATCCCAATATTTCGATCTTCCCCGAAAAAGCGCGCCAAAACCCTTTTCGAAAAGAATTTCGGGAAAAATTCGCAGGAGAAAAGAAAGGAGTATAAAAGAGAAAGAAATCAGTGTGTCCCGTGAAGAAGAAAATCGAAGCTCGCAGAGTCGACGATTTCTCCGTGTCGGTGGCGACTGGCGCGTTTTCGAACGAGATAAGGGGCCACCGCGACTGCTTTATCTGTCCGAACCGCGTCCTCATTCCATTTCACCAGCCACGTCGTTCGATAGACGCCGCGCACGCTAATCATCCCGGCCGGGCAATAAAACGCGCGTATATTCGGAGGGAGGCCGATGTGACGGAATGCAACAACGTGAAACGGCGAGCGTGTCCCGGTGCTCGTGTGCGTGCCACGAACACCGTGGAAAGTGAGAGTACGAGGAGATATATACGCGCACGCACAAAAGGCAGCGTAGCGCACTGGCTAGGTTCACTCTATCGACCGTGCGCGCGTCCCTGTCGCTCGGTGTGCGCGCGCATCGCGTACGTCCACGGGACGCGTGGGTGCACGCGTGTGCGCATCGCCGGGGCGCATCCACGAGGATGCAGTCGATGGATCGCGCGACCAGCTGAAACGTCCGGTGCAACTTTATCGCAGCTGATCGTGGATCGGATCCGAGGCGACGTGGGAGTCGCAGGTATGCGACGTGAACCCGTCGCGGTGTCCCAGTAATGCTACGGGGCGTTCGCTGGTCTATTTCCTTTCGCCTCCTTTTCGTTTCTTTCGTCCACGCGGGTAGGACAGGTAGGTCGTTTTTCGGTGACGCTGCGGATTCGTTCTTGCGCTCGATGGCGCCTAAGGTGCGCGTAATAGCGCGGTCGTTAGCCGCGTCGCGGTGCACTGGGTGGATGGAATGGATGGGTTGGCAGAGTCCAGGTGGAGAGTTTGGGTGGTTGAACTCGAACGTTGAAATTCTTTTAGGTCGAATTATGCGAATTATTCAGCTATGACTCCATTCGGACCGGGTTTCGGAATTTTCGAAATTTTCGCGGCTCCTTTCGTTCGTTCGCTTTTCGTTTAACCACGTACCACTTTCGATTCTCTGCCACGCACGCTAACAATAATTATTCCATGCATACTAATCGCGTTACGAGGCTGCAACGCGAGATGTCTAATCCCTACCGAGGTTCGAACTTAATATTCGCCGTTGAACGTCGATGAACGCGATACCAACCCTTCGAGGTACGAATTTCCCTCGGATTTACAAATGACAGATTGCATTCTTCTCGAGAATCACGATCTGGGTGTTGGGAGAAAATATTTTTCTCCGCATCGATTTGACCGGGTGAATTGACCCTTGACCTGCACCAAGCTTTGCATTTCGACATCGACATCTTTTATGGCGGCATGTATATCACGGTACGAAATATAAATTGAACCCATTAAACTCGACGACCGAATGGTGAGGAACGGTACCTATATTAACTTCGCGTTAAACAATCTCAACCTCGCAGGATATTCACTGAAGATACTCGAAGAAGCAATAAAACATGGCATCTATAGATAAACATCAATTCCTTAACATTCTCCAATTTCTAAGAACCTCCAAAAGTTCGAACAAAAATGGCACCTAAATGTCACCAAATATACACTTTGATAAACCAACGTATCATTCAAGAATTTCAACGAGCCTGGCAAAATATGCGCAAACGTCCATAAATCTCAAAGATAACCGAGTGCCAAAAAATGGCACCTGCGTTATCCAACTAACACGATACCGCCAAAGTTGCCCAGCACGCACGACGTTGATAAGAAAAATAAGAAAAATAAGAAAAATAAGAAAAATAAGAAAAATAAGAAAAATAAGGGAAATTGGAAAAATTGGTGCAGCGAGTAATGCGAAAGTTGCTGTCGGAGAAGACGACGCGTGAAAGAAGCTCGAGGAGAGAAGAACGTCCGGGCGAAAATCACGGCGACGGGCGAAAGTATGGCGGAATCGAGGCAGGCGCGTCAATTGCCGCGCGTTATGAGAAAATAAGCACGTACGTACGTGACACGGGCCGGAGGAGCAGCCAGAATTGACCCCCTCGCTTAAAGGTCAGTGCGACGCGGTGCTAACGACTCGATAACCACCATGATTGTACATATATTGGCCATCTTATCAAACGGCGCGCCGTGGGCATTAAATCCTATCACTTTCGCGCCGCCTCCGCCGCAGTCGTCGCGAGGGACCGTTCCTCCGCTCGATTTTCTCCTCGACGACCACTCCGCCGGGCACGAAATTGAAGAAATTGAGACTGGCTGCCTACAGACACCGAGCTCCGCCATTTTACTATCTTCGACCCGATACATCGACTCACGAATAGTGATTTTTCGAAAAATCATTTTTCGATATACACAATAATGATTATAGAATGGTCCACCTAATTTGCATATATAGAATGGTCCACCCAATTTGCACACCTCTGTCACTTCCAAATAGTTTTGATGGTGAACAAAAGTTGTATGGTTTGAAGAGGTATATTATATAATACACTTATTTTTTTGTCATGGTGGGAGGTGGGAGGTGGAAGCATTCTTGAGATTTCAAGGTCAACTTTGCTCTTTTATATGAAATATTTTTTTTCTTATAGCAAAATATGGTACAAAAGTTGTATGGTTTGAAGAGGTATATTATATAGTACGCTTATTTTTTTGTCATGGTGTGAGGTGGGAGGTGGAAGCATTCTTGAGATTTCAAGGTCAACTTTGCTCTTTTATATGGAATATTTTTTTTCTTATAGCAAAATATGAAAGTGTCTAATTTTTAGGAAAAATGTATTGACCTCCACTAGCTCTAAATCTAATAACTAACTAGTAATTTCACTTTGTTTCTTGAAAATTTCCTTTTTTTTTATTCCATTGTTTAAAATTCTACTCGTTTTACACTCACCGGTTATTTGGCCGCGGTAGGTTTAGCGTTACCGCTTTAGTGACCGCTGGGATTGACTGGTATTTTAAGTAGCGATTTTTCAAAATAAAAACGCTAACCAAGATAAGTCTAGATGACTTGTAGATGGATATTCTGGTTTACAATATTGGCTTTTTAAATTTAAATTATTTGCAATCTCTCGAGTACTCGCAAAATGAAATGTATTTATTTTTAGTGGAGAGAATGTAAATTGAACGAATCGAAAATGAAGCTTGTTATATAACTGAATGAAAAATTCAAGATTGTCTGGGTTAAATGCGCCTCTCCCGAAATTTGATTTCCTCAAATGGCATGGATATCTCGGAACCTACATAGTTGATTGCTATGAAAATTTCGCACCTCGTTCTATTACCTAAAATCGTATTTTTATAATAACCTTACTCTGCCATATCTCACGAAGATCACATCGACGATATTTTTATCATTAAAACTGAGCACTGTCGATCCTTTATTTTCGAAAAATACGAAATTAGTAGAAAATTAATATTTGTCGTCACATTCCCATAATTTGGACCATAAATGCGTCCTTGCTGATCAAAACGAATTCGATTTTTCAATTTTCGACAACCATGACAGCCAAAGTTCTGTCAACTATCCTAATTCATTTTAAAACCTGTCCGTATCTATCGTTGCATAACTCCCACAATTTTCGTCATTTTGTATCGGAAAAAATCACGAATGTTCTCGAAACATGAGTAAATAAGACGACGAGAACCTCGTGTTAAAGAATTTTATAGTTTCTCTGAAAAAAATTCGCGAATATGTCCATCTCAGCGGAGCGGATGGCAAGAGGGTTCGAGGAACGGGCGGGCATTTCAGGGCACCGCGACTGTTTTCCAGCGAAAGTTTCTCGGTTTCTCCCTGGATTCCTGTAAATTTCGAGGCACACGATTCCGGGAGAGATTTGTTGATTTTGCCTTCCTCAGGCAGAAGCGGAGGATCGGCGACGAGGTTTCGAGAAGTGGAAAGAACAGCTGTGTTTGGTTTGATCGGCTTGACCCGCGTTTCCAAACTCGTCCGTGCAACTCGTAATTCATATGGACCGGGTTCTCGTACTTTCAGAGTCATTCGAGGAGAATTTCTGTTGTGTCGGAGTCTGGAAATACCACGCGACTGACTTGTAAATTGCCTTGGAAAAAATCACTGCAGCGAAGTTTCTTCGGAGTTTTCGTAGGGAATTCGTGTGAGGGAATAGATTCTTTTGGAAAATGAAATCCGGTCCCGAGAGATTGTTACGTATTAGACGCTCGTCGACTACAAAATTCACGCAAATCTCGTATTCTGGGGATTTATACCGATCGCGTTCTCGAATTTTACGTAACATTCCTAGGGAATTTAAAATGATACGAAAGCGCGGGAAAAATTCGTGGATCGAGCCTCCATGGTTCAGAAATCATATTGACCTATGAAAACCTATAAAATCTATATTAAAATAACTCCCATAGATCGTATAATTTGCCCTTTTCAAAGACCCATAAAAAGTCCCTAAAAAATCTGGGGAAATATACTATCAATCACATTCTCGTAGTTTAAAATTCTAAACGCTATTCTGATAAAATTCAGATGCCATAAAAGTCTACAAAAATATCCCTTTTTGTATATAAATCGATCCCAAAATATCATTAAATCGATATTTACTAAAATTAAAAAAGAAGATTCGTCTCACCTTTCTTTTGAAAATAGGATCCTCAAAAAATCATTAAATCGATGCTTATTAAAACTACAATAAATATAGAAATCCATATTGACTCCCTTTTGAAAGACGAATTCCAAAAAATCATTAAATCAATATCTATGAAAATTAAAGAAAGAAGAAGAATAAAATTCGTATCACCTTACCTACATATATCAATTGCTAAAGAATTTTTAAACCTAAATTAAAATTAAATATAGGAATCCTAATCGATTTCCCTTTATAAAACGATTCCCAAAAAATCATTAAACCGACATCTATCAAAATTAAAAAAAAAATAAATAAAATTCGTATCACCTTTTCTGCATAAATCAATTGCTAAAGAATCTTCAAAAATCTAATACGTAAAAATCTAAATATCTTTAAATCTAAAATAAAATTAAATACAGGAATCTATATCGATTCTCCTTTATAAAACGATTCCCAAAAAATCATTAAATCGACATCTATCAAAGAAATTAAAAAGAAAAAGAATAAAATCCGTATCACCTT
>NW_016908583.1:93679-97288 GCF_001483705.2 Eufriesea mexicana | reverse complement strand
TGTCTTTCGAGAGCTTCCTGCGTATGGAAACGAGCGAACCGCGTTTCCCGGACCACGTTTCCAGACGTGTTTTTCCCCGATGACGCAAGCGGATTCTGGCTGACGCGTGTGACAGTGCAACTCGGCTATCTCGCCACTCGCTAGCGTTTTTTGAGGTTAGAGCGACGCGCGCGCAGGCTAGAGACGTGGAAGATTCGAGATTCGAGATGGGACGCGATGAAGACGACTTTGGATCACGCTGGTGGATTATGGAACAGACGTTTAGGGGTAGTTTAGAATAATGACGACGATCGGAGACGTTCCTGAAAAGGATATGGACTCTTGCTTGAAGAATTTTCTGTGACGATTTGGCACCGGGGTATTTAGGTCGATTACGTGGAACGCGAAGTGTGTCTAACACGCTTCTGGCGGATTTCTGTGACAGGAAAATTGGTTGCATCGAACGAGGAGAAAGCAAAGCAACCTTTGAAACGGAAAGTTTCCATCAGCTTGCCTCTGTCAGCCTGTTTCCGACCCTGCTCGCGCGTAATCTTGGTCTTCGTAGTAAGTATGCAAAAGCGAGCGAGTAAACGAATCCAGTTATCTCGAGGAAACGCGGAAGTGGGAAAAAATCGCGGAATTTCTATTCCCCCGTCGAAATCGTTGAATATTTATGGGAAATGAATACAGATCGGGCGGAACAACCGAGTGTTACGATGTAAATTATTATCCTGGGACGTGGAAGAATTGGATACACTCCATTTCGTGCAACACTCTGCTCTATGCTCTCTGCGAACATCGTCCAACATCGGACAACATCTTGCAACTCGAATGTAGCAATGGAAACTGTGGAGGAATACAAATCGCGTATTTGTGGAAAACAGGTACAAATTGTTTTACGTAGGAGAACGGTGTTCTCTAATTTTACGCGATTATTAATCTACGACGTAGAGGAATTGGATTACACAAACATCGTCAAACGTCATAAAACAGCAGTGTCGAATGAACACCGTTTCATTCGGAAGATATTCTCCATTTTTAAACATCCACTTTTCCATCGTCAAATATCAGACATCGTGAAACAAATGTAGCAATACAGCCAGACATAGAGATTCCTACTTCAAAAACCTCAGAGCTCTGCTAAAGTCGCTTCCAACTATGTCAAACGCGATAAAACGAATCCAAACTGACTCGAATCGACTTACATCGACCCAGACCAGTCCAAAAACCAACACAAGCCAGCTCAAACTAACTCCAAAACCAGCTATAGTCAGCTCAAACTAACTAAAACCAATTTAGACAAACACAAACCGACGCAAACCCATTTATACCGATTCAAAACAACATGAACCAATGCAGAACGACTCAAACCAATTCGGATACGTGCTCAAACCGTCACAGGACGCTTCAAACCAATTCAAACACGAATTCAAACCGATGCAAACCAACTCGGACCCACTCAAATCAATTCAAACCAATTCAAACCGATTCGAATCGATTGGAACCAATGCAGAATGGCTCAAACTGATTCGGATAAACTCAAACCGTCGCAAACCAACTCGAACCTTCTCAAACAGACACAAACCAGTCCGAACAAACTCAAATCGGTACAAACCAACTCGGAGCGACTCGGACACACTGTAACCAACCAAAAGTCAATCCAAACCAACTCGAACCTTCTCAAACAGACACAAACCAGTCCGAACAAACTCAAATCGGTACAAACCAACTCGGAGCGACTCGGACACACTGTAACCAACCAAAAGTCAATCCAAACCAACTCGAACCCTCTCAGGCAGACACAAACCAATCCGAACAAACTCAAATCGGTACAAACCAACTCGGACCGACTTAAATCAATTCAAACCAATTCAAACCGATTCGAATCGATTGAAACCAATGAAGAATGGCTCGAACTAATTCGGATAAACTCAAACCGTCGCAAACCAACTCGAACCTTCTCAAACAGACACAAACCAGTCCGAACAAACTCAAATCGGTACAAACCAACTCGGAGCGACTCGGACACACTGTAACCAACCAAAAGTCAATCCAAACCAACTCGAACCTCGCGATAAGCCACGCGCTTGCTCATCTTCGACTTGGCCGAATTTTAAAATACTTGGGACAATCGTTACCGATTCGATAAGAGGTATTCGGAAACGACGCGTTATCAACCGCATTCCCGGATCACCAGTGTCCGCCAACGAATCCGCGGTTCCTTCGACCGGCGAGACACTTGGCCGCTGGCGTACCCTCCGCGTATATCTATATAGAGGCTCTTACATGCCGGAGACCGCCTCGCGCCCGTACAGAAATAGCCCCACAGCCCGACGTGTTATGCGGTTTATCGGCGTGCCGCTGCTCGCGGCAGACCGCTTGCTTTTCCCGCGATCCTGCATCCTCCACACTGCACGATCCTCGCCCAGGTGCACCGTGCGTCCCGGGCGCCAGAGATTTTCGCGATTGCGAGAGGGAAAGGAAAGGAAAGGAATGGAAAGGAAAGAGAAAGGGAAAGGGAAAGGGAAAGGCTTCCGTTTGAGGAAGAGCTCTAGTCCCCTGCCGCGAGTGGAAGCCTGTACTTAATTTCGTATTTATACTGGATGATGTATGAGGCTGAAGAGTGTAAGTGCTTTGGTAATTTGGAGGTTAATATCGTCGGAGTAGCGTGCAGAGAGCTCCGCGGGGATAATAAATTCGGTTTTTATACCGAATAAAATGGAAAGGTGGAAGTTAGCAGCGAAATATGAATACAGGATGAAGGATGAGAAATGAGGTGAGAAGTGCTCGCGTGAGTTTTGGTGATGGGAAGAGGTGAAAGATGGAGGATGCAAGGTAGGCTGAGAAATACAGGAATTTCGATGATTCTTAAATAGCGAGGATTTAAAAAACTGGGTTGTTTCGGAGCATTCCGGTTGTATTATAATTTCGTGAAAGGCAAATGGGGAAATTCGCGTTTGCTGAACGATTCCATGAAGCTACTCTCGGGTACCAGAGTTAATTGGTTCAGTGTTATCCAAGACCGTGTTACGCGAGAACTGGAATTCGTACAAATGTGACGATCGAGTTTCGCGGTTATCGTTCGTACACGGCGCAATGGAGACCATGCAATCGAAACACGGTATTACAGAACCCGTGAAATTCGTGTCATCCGAAACTCGCTATCGAAGCAAGAAAAACGTACAAATTTATCAAACCAATTGCTAGAACTAAATCTGAATCCCTTTCAATCCCAATTACTTTTTCAGTTTCCAATATATAGTACAAAAGCTCGTCTGATAGTCTAGCATACATCCAACCCTTTTTGACTTAACCTTAAAACATCCAATTATCAGGACTCTAAATACCCCAAAAATTGGAAAATCTGTGAAATCATATTGGAATCTTTTTCAATCTCGGTCATTCGCTTCTCCTGTTATCAATGTGGTGGAGAAAAAATCCTCTAGCAAGTAAGTTCGCAAACACCCCTTCCAGACCTAACCTTAAAATATCCAATCATCAAGAATCGAAATACTCCAAAAATTGGAAAATCTATGAAACCATATTGGAATTTCTTTCAATTCCGATCACTCGTTTCTCTTGTTACCAATCTAATGGAGAAAAAATCCTCTAGCAAGCAAGCTCGCATAC
>NW_016908583.1:33302-93562 GCF_001483705.2 Eufriesea mexicana | reverse complement strand
CTCTTTCCAGACCTAACCTTAAAATATACAACCATCAAGAATCTAAATACTCCAAAAATTGGAAAATCTATGAAACCATTTTGGAATTTCTTTCAATTCCGATCGATTGCTTCCCCGATTACCAATCTATTATAGAAAAATCCTAAAAGGTCCTCTGGTAACTAAACTTGCATACACCCCTTTTTGACGTACCCCTTAAAACATGCAACCACCAAGACTCTATAAATCCGAAAAATCAGGAAACCTATGAAACCATACCCGCATCTTTTCCAATCTTAATCATTCGCATCTCCTGTTACCAATCTACTAGAGAAAAAATCCTCTAGCAAGCAAGCAAGCTCGCACACGCTCCTTTTGACCTAACCTTAAAATATCCAATCACTACAACTATAAATACCCCAAAAATCGGGAAATCTATGAAACCATAGCTGAATCTCTGCCAATCCCAATCATTCGCTTCTCGTGTTACCAATCTACTAAAGAAAAAATCCTCTAACAAGCAAGCTGGCACACACCCCTTTCAGACCTAACCTCGAAACTCTCAGCCACGGTGCCTCTAAAAAGCGGGAAAACGCGAAACCCGTCAAACCGAACCCGTGTCTCTTTCAAATCCAATCAATCGCGTTCCCAGTTTCCAATCTAGAAAATCCCCGCTAACAACCAGGCGTGCTCGCGTCTATGAAAGAACGCGCGGAAAAAGGTGTGAACCACGTTGACCGATTTCGTCGCTCGTTTTTCCCATTCCCGGTTGCAAGAACGAGAACTCGCTCGCTCTGGTAACGAGTCTCTCTCTCTCTCTTCTCTCTTCTCTCTCTCTCTCTTTCTGGGAACGATTTTACGTCCACCTGGAACCCCTCCAACCGATCCAAAGACACGATTCCACAGTGGAGAAAAAGGGGTTGAAAAAGGCGAAGGAGCCGCGGAGCGTGGAGAGACGTTGCGACACGCGGCGTGTCGAGGTTGTCGAAAAGAGTCGGGCTAATCGGTGGAAACGTCGGGTATCTGGCGAGGAAATCGTGTCATTGTTTGAACGGGCTCGGCTCAAAGCGACAGCACTGTGCGCCGTATTGAAAACGCACCGCGTGTATCGGAGCGAAGAAACTGGGACGGCAACAACAGCGATAACAAAGAAGCCACTGGCGACACACACACAGCTTGCAGCCATATTCCGTGTACCTATATGTCTATAACATGTGTATCATATAGAGGAGCGTTTGTTTATGAGGCGCTGAGCCGCGGATAGGTGAAACACCCGTATCGGAGCTGTCGACGCGGCTGGCCTAACTCCGTGGCTATGATTGATTCCACCGGCCACGACCCGTGCTTCTGCATGGATATGCGAATTTAACTATGGCAAGTGGCAATTTTCGCTTCGTTTACCAGCATTTCGGAGTCTGTAGATTCTGCAGCACGCTATTTTTCGAATATCTTTGGGTAATCAAGATGGAGACCTGTCTTTTAATATTTTTCCAACCCTTATTACTTTCTGGGATAATCATCCGCGATTATGCTACTTTGACTCTAATTCTTTTCTATAAGTGACTAGATAATTTGTTGCGAAATTGTTATTGGGTGGGTTATTAGGTTAAATATATTCAAAAATATTTCATTATCTCCATACAGATAGAATAAGTCAATGTAAGTGTCGATGTGAACCCCAAAAATTGGCAGTGAAAAATAACCATAGTGATAACCTGAAAAATACTTCACTTTAAACCTCTATGGATAGTAAAATGTTGAATGTATAATATTTGCAACGAAGAGCTTGATTTTTGAATAAAATGTTGAAAGAGGGATATTGAAACTTAATGACAGTAATAGATTTGGAATAATCATTTACCCCCATCTTCCACGCAATCGTTTCTAACCTACGTGTATAGTAATCTGGCATCGAGAAATTCTATAAACTTCGTGCTCTCCCTGGCAGTGCCGTGTTATTTATTTATTTATTGCAATATAATCCTGCCTTTCGATTTAGAATAACCTCCACTTTACGTCACGGCTATATTTACATTCAACCAACTCATTGCCCATCTTCCTCAACTCTATCCACTTCGCAACAACCTAACACCCACTACTCATACTCGTATCGCCTTTCCAATTCGTCTCTACTATCGTATCTTCTCTCCACTTTTTCCTACCCGTCCCAACACCGTCCCGATAATTCCCAATACACGTCAATCTATCCTTCCACCGATCCAAACGCATCCTCTTTTAAAATTCTCAGCCTCGGGATCTAACACCCAAGACTCAAGACTCGAGACCTAAAACTCGAGACTCCATACCTATGAGTAAATAGCTACGACTCAAAATTCAAGGACTTAGGCCGTAAATTCAAGAATCCAAGAAGGTGAGACCCAAAATCTGCCAATTTTGGGTACAAGCTATTCCCATTGAAGGTCTCGGTTGCATCGAGCAACCATCTCGCTTTGGATGGAAAGAAGGCAAGCAACGTCCCCATGATTCGATATCCAAGACTCAAGATTCAGAATTCAAGAGCTAAAACTCAAGACTTAAAAGTCAAGGTTCAAGACTCAGAACTCAAGATCTAAAAGTAAAGACTCAAGACTCAGAACTCAAGACTTAAAAGTCAAGACTCAGAACTCAAGATTCAAGACTCAAGACGCAAGACTCGAGACTCAAGGCTCAAGGCTCAAGGCTCAAAACTCAAAACCTAAGACTCAAGACTCAGAACTCAGAACTCAAAACTCAGAACTCAAGACCTAAAACTCAAGACTGAAGACTCAGAACTCAAGACCTAAAATTCAAGACTCAAGACTCAGAACTCAAGATTCAAGACTCAAGACGCAAGACTCGAGACTCAAGGCTCAAGGCTCAAGGCTCAAAACTCAAAACCTAAGACTCAAGACTCAGAACTCAGAACTCAAAACTCAGAACTCAAGACCTAAAACTCAAGACTGAAGACTCAGAACTCAAGACCTAAAATTCAAGACTGAAGACTCAGAACTCAAGATTCAAGACTCAAGACGCAAGACTCGAGACTCAAGGCTCAAGGCTCAAGGCTCAGAACTCAAAACCTAAGACTCAAGACTCAGAACTCAGAACTCAAAACTCACAACTCAAGACCTAAAACTCAAGACTGAAGACTCAGAACTCAAGACCTAAAACTCAAAACTGAAGACACAGAACTCAAGACCTAAAACTCAAGACTGAAGACTCAGAACTCAAGAGACAATATTTACGATTCAAGACTCAAGACTCAAGACTAAAGAGCTACGACTCAAAACTCAGAGACCCAGGACGCAAACCGAAGAATCCAAGGATCCAGGACCCAATATCTGGCAATTCTGGGTGCAAGCTATTCCCATCGGAGGTCTCGGTTGCACCGAGCAACGATCTCGTTCGGGATGGAAAGGAGGCAAGGAACGTCCCTCTTATCCACCCTCGATCCGTGCGGCGGCAGCCGTAGCCCTTCTCGGTGGCAACGAACGGAGGAGGAGCGCACTTGTCGCGCACTTGGCCCGGCGACGCCGGTTCTCCCGTAGCTGCCGTGGAAGATGGAACAGGCTCTCGAGAAGGGACAGCGACGAACGCTGCTCCGGGTCCTAATCCCGGTCTAAGTTACGACGCATAAAAGTCAGGCGGAATAACCGTGGCTGCCTGGCATCCACGCAGGGAAACGAGCCACGTCCGTATCACGGCTGGCCAACGAAAGAGCCTGCACGTTTTAGGAGGAACTACACGGTCACGCGGTATATATCACGAACGAGGGAGAAAGTTTCCATTCCTCGTTTCGAGACCGCAACGACGACGACGACGACGACGCCGACGACGAGACGACGACGACGAAGAAGAAGAAGAAGAAGAAGAAGAAGAGGAAGACGATGATGATGGAGAGAGGAGGCGGCTAAGAGACGTATAGAGCAGAAGGGGACCAGAGGGAACCAGAGAGACGGCCACGGCGCCGGTCATTGGCCCGTTGACGCAGGTATATACACCAACGCCTAACGGAGTGTACACGTCCGTGTTATGTACTTGCATTCGCCGAGTCAAGGATGCGATTTGCATACGGTCATCGGATGTCTCTACGTTCGCACCAGAGCCACACTGACGTCTGGTATTCGCTCTCTGTCGTTGGCCCGTTCATACGAATACGCACGCGGAATAAAGAGCTGGCTCGGTGGAGGCGCGAGAGACTGCGTGTGCGAGTGTGCGCGAGTGTGTGCAGAGGGTCGCTCGATATCTGCCGTCCTTCTTGCACCCGGACGCCCCGACGCCGGCCGCGCTACGCGTAATCATAATGAGTCGCGCTCCCGGGCATTATTCTCGGCGTCGCGTGTCCCCCCGCTGGGCTCCCTCTTTCCGAGTTCCTTCCACCGGTTACTTTCTTTTTCTTTACCGGTTTTTCGCCCCGAGTTTCCCTCTTCGTCATGCTCTAGGGTTAGGCTAGGCCATGCGAGCAGAGATGAGATCGTTCATCGGTGAAGCTTCGACGTCCACTAGTTTTTCGAGGCTGAGGAACGGGGTGAGTTTTGGATATTATAGCTATTTTCGATTACACTATTTTTCCATGATTTCATCTTCCTGATTCTCATCTTGCTGATCCTTTGTGGTTGATTGCGAGGTTAGTGAAGGGAGAGACAGAGTGAAGCTAGGGGTGTGGGCTGGTTTTTGGAGTTTTCGCTGTTATTATACTTATTTTGGGGTAGTTTCATTTTCTTATTGGTTTCCTGTCATGAGATTTTGGTTTTAGTGGTATTGCATTGACAGGGTTCATTGGCGAATGATTAGAAGATGATTTTGTATATATGAAAGTCGAATGTAGGGTGGGTTTTAATGCTTAGGGGTGAGGGAGTGTATTATAGGTGTTATTATAATTATTTTTTGCCATAAGTCAGTTTATACTGAGACCCAAAGAGGTGTGGACAGGTTTTTGGAGTTTTGGGTGTTATTATACTTATTTTGGGGTAGTTTAATTCTCTTATTGGTTTCCTGTCATGAGATTTTGGTTTTAGCAGCGTTGCATTGACAGAGTTCATTGACGAATGATTAGAAGATGATTTTGTATATATGAAAGTCGAATGTAGGGTGGTTTTTAATGTTTAGAGGTGAGGGAGTGTATTATAGGTGTTATTATAATTATTTTTTGCCATAAGTCAGTTTATACTGTGGACCCAAAGAGGTGTGGACAGGTTTTTGGAGTTTTGGGTGTTATTATACTTATTTTGGGGTAGTTTAATTCTCTTATTGGTTTCCTGTCACGAGATTTTGGTTTTAGCAGCGTTGCATTGACAGAATTCATTGACGAATGATTAGAAGATGATTTTGTATATATGAAAGTCGAATGTAGGGTGGTCTTTAATGCTTAGGGGTGAGGGAGTGTATTATAGATGTTATTATAATTATTTTTTTCCATAAGTCAGTTCATACTGTGGACCCAAAGAGTTGTGGTTGTCAAATGTGGGGATGTTCCTCAAATTTGAAGGAAAATATATATTTCGAGTGTTATTGTAATTATTTTCAATTACTTTCACGAATTTTTCCATCTTGCTGATCTTCTATGGCTAAATTCATCGATAGAAGAAAAACAGATGAATTTGTCAAAGTATCGTGAGTATTGTTACAATTACTCTAATGATACCACGAATTTTTTGAAATTTTGAAAATTTAAATACCCACTGCTTCACAATTTAAAGGAGCAAAGGGTGAGATGCGGGTGTTACTATAATTGTTTTAACTATAACTCGAAATCTTTCGAAGTAGATACCTACTACTGTACCGCTTGTCATTAGTAATGTTATTTCGTATTTACGAGATTTTGGGCTTGCGTGGTGCGTGTTTCGAAATACCGTGACTAGAATTCCTGTTCACCTCGTCTATCTTCATTTACATATTTCGCGCTCAAACGCTCGGGCTTTACGTTCCGCGCTATCGCGAATTAAATAAATCTCTCTTATTTCCAAATCAACGAATATTAGACACGTATATTACAGCTCATTAATTCTGCCATTAAAAAAATTTCCTCGATCATCTGATACTTATCGCCACTTAGAAACAGCGTAATTTAAATCCACGCGGAACGTTTTGTCCATTTAATCATGGCTTCGTTTAGGTTCTAAGCAGAGAACTAATAAACATCCACGATAAAAATTTAATACAGCAATCGCGTAATTCGTGTCACGAACTGTGACATAAATCACGTAGTAACTATCCAAATTTACCGCTTCGAAGTAACCGAAAACGTTCGCCATCTTGCGCCCGTTGATTCGAATTTCCCGCCATTTAATTACCCCTAGGTGGCGCGTTTGCCGGGGCTTTACGATCCCCCTGGAAGCCAACGGAATTGGAATTTTCTCGTGAAACGGGTACCTAAGTGACCCAGGGGAGGCTTCCTTTCCATTTTCAACGAAACTCGAAGGCGATGCCGGGCGAGACGAAGCGATCCCGCGCTTATGGTCGCACGCTAACGTCCCAAAATACGCTTCGACTTATCGGAGTTGAAAGCTCGGCGTGTCGCTGCGACAGGGATTCGATAACGACCCGGAGATAAGGTAACTCGAGTTTTCCAGTTATCTTAGTCGCGCTAATAGCAATGGTGGTTTATGGCAGGTCTAGCGGAGGAACACTGCGGACTCGCGTTCAATTACGACTTCTGTCTGCTGCCCCGCAGAAGAAACGGTTTAGTCTGGTGACACGAGGCTCGTATCTCTGCGGAGATACAAAGTTAATTCAATCGGTGACGAGGTCGCCAATTAAATTAACCGGATGTGATTAGTCGAAGAATATTTATTCGGGGCTGTCCGCCGGCTGTTTTATGGGGCTAGTTGTCGTGAAAATGGAAACCGGCTTTCGTTCGGGATTGCTTGAGAATAGTACGGTCCTTTGATGTAATACCAAGAGAAGTTTCAGCTTGTTAAATCTTGTTAAAGAGGTACAGGCGATTATGAAGTTGGATTACGTATTTGGAATTTTAAAATGGATTGGAAGCGGTGAAAATTAACGAGGAATATTAAATATCATAATTACTGTGCATTCTGAATGGTAGAAGGAACTGAGAGATGTATTCTGAGATCTATTTCGTCGCTTTTGGCACGTTTTCATTTGTCTATTTCGCGTATTCCGCTTCTAGGTACCATCAACGTGACATGGAAGAGCACCTAAAACCAGGTGAACATTCAGTGATAGAAAAATGGAAAAATTTATGGCTGTTGATGTGTTAAAATGTTCTCAGAGGATTAAGATCCCTGTTGTATACGAAATTGTACACCTAACCTAAGTGATAATTAATAATTCTAAGTTCATCAAAAGGAAAGAAAATAGTTGAACCCTACGTACTACTTGTTAATTAATTTTTCCATAATTACGAATTAAATAATCCCCCATAAAGAGTAATCGTTAATTACATTCTCTTGTTTCCATTTTTATATTCTTCTTTAAAGGTTAAACTAATTTCCCTGTACAGAAATGAAGACCTACCGGTACTCAAAAAATAATTATTAACCCTAAACCTCCAAAAAATACTGGAGCTTTCCTTTAACTCTTAAGAAACTAAACTTCCCCCTAAAAAAAAATTCACCTATTTCCATTTTTATTCCATGTTTAAAATTTAAGCTATTTGCCTTGTACATACTCAAAGTACAGCTATTAACCCCAAACCTCCAAAAAATATTGGGACTTTCGTGTAATCCTTAAGAAACTAAACTTTCCCCTCGAAAAAGAAGAGAAAGATGATTAAATCTCTCCTAATATATATCTACTGATTTCTTTTTCGCTTCCACAAGATTAACTATTTACCCCAAGCCTCCAAAAAATATCGAAGCTCGCATGCCTACCAAAATCAATACCAACGCGACAATTCGAAATCCAGGGAAAAGCAAGGAGAAAATACTCGAGCCACATTTGCTCGCACACCCATGGCACTCTGAAGGGGTGAAACTCGCCCCACGACACGCGATCCCAAACATCCACTCGACCTCTTTTCCCCGGCATTCCAAACCGCTGTCATCCGCGTTAATCGCGTCGATCCATCCTCAGCGACCATACTCGACCACCGATAATTCCCTTCGGTCCTCTCCGCGTCGCGCTCATGCCCGGCAAACATCCGGAAACGACCTTTCCGCCTACCCCGTGGAAGACGCGGCGTCCCGCGACGGAAGCATAATTGCCATCACGAGCTGAGACCCGGTAGAAAGCCGCGTTCAACGGTTCGTAAAGCTCGAAACCGCGCGATGCAAATGAGCTGATCGTGTGGGACGACGCTGGACAATTTTAGACGCGAGACCGACTTCGACGCCGCGACGCGATGATATCGTAAATCGGCTCTGCTCCCGCGTCACGATCCCGATCCTCGTCCCCGCCATCGAATAATCGCCCAAAGGACCAGAATATCAAGGCACTTTCGCCCGGGAACGAGATCGAGACGAAAGTCGAGGGGATACATTATCGCGCTGGATCGTGACTTGCGATTAACAGTCGCGAGGAAAATGCCCGGAGCGCCATCTTTGCGCGTCGAGAATGAGGTGAATACTCGCCTGGAATATGTATTTGACAAGCTTGTCGAATAATTTTTTAATTCGAGACTATGGGGAGTATTGGAAGCTTGAAAAATTTCTGGGGTTTTAATTTTTGAGGTTATTTCGGTATTGATATATTTTGGAATTCATTTTTCTTTCGCAAATAAATATTCCTTGGTACGATATTAACGATTTCCCAAAAATTTGTGGCAACAATATCGCGCAAACAATGTGGCACACGCGGTAAGAAGAAAACGGACGTAGATACGGACCGTGGTGGCGCTAGTGAGTTAAGTGGTAACTCGCGCTTACTCGTGAAAGGGTTAATAATTGCAGAATATATAGTATATAATTGCAGAGAATACGCTTTCGACATTCGTGCTAAGACATTATCCACAAATCTACGGAAATAATTTCTAAAAATTGTAAAAAATACGAAGATTGTCAACGTAACGCAAGGAATGATAACGAGGGTTAGAATCAATCCACCTTGATCGAGGAATCGTTACGGGGCACAGCAGTGTATAACGAAGCAACTTTTCTTTGAAGGAAAGAAGAGCGATCAACCTGGATGATCGTGCAATTGGATGTCATCGACAACTCGATAATTACTCTTCACGTCGAGAGAACATGTTCGAGGGATCACGCAGGATCTCGAGCCTCCTCTGTCATCACGACAGCCGATGCACGGATTTCTCAGAGCCAGAGATCTCGACCTCTGGTTAATCCAGTGTAACAGGAATTTCATCCCGCTGATGCGAAGAAATATGTTAATTCCATGCACTGAACTGTACAATGATACCGTAATGAAGTATAATAGCACGTTGAAGAAGACGTAAAACAAGGCTCGAAAAATGTCAGATGCTAAGGTGCGCGCCAGCATGATCTCTTAGCACTGATATTTACTCCTCTATCCATCCGTTTACAGCAGCCTATTATAATACCATCCCTATATTAGAAGTCTAACCTGCCTAATAACACTGTGGCTCACAATCAGCAGTTTCACATTCCTAACAATCCAACCTCCATTATTCATTCCTTTATTCAACGGTAGGTCTCTGAACCTTCCTAACTGCCCTGCGTCTTCTCATGACCTATCAGCGAGAAGAATAAGTATGAAATATACCGTTCCGAGATTTCTCATTAACATCGGTGTACCATATTCAACATTCAACAGCATCGTAAACTCGAACAATTCAACATTCATCATTTCCAATATGTAATCCTGATATTAAAATTCCCTAAGCTTCCTAACTGCGCGGCGTCTTCTCATGACCTATCAGCGAGAAGAATAAGCATAAAATATACCGTTTCGACTTCTCATTAACATCACTGTCTCATACGACATCCAGGTTCACCTAATCTCTATCTAGGATCTCCTAACCTAACTAGCATAAAATATACCGTTTCGACTTCTCATTAACATCACTGTCTCATACGACATCCAGGTTCACATCTCCAACGATTCACCTAATCTCTATCTAGGATCTCCTAACCTAAGCTTCTTATCTGCACGGTATCTTCTCACAGCGCCATCTAGCGGTAAAAAAAATACGAACTGTCCCATTTCGATTCCTCGTTAACCCTCTTGCTTCACCTTTTAAGTTCCGATGGTGCGTGCCATAGTGAACAGCAAGGTTAGTTACACGTCGAGCCATTTCATGCGAACGCGGCGAAGAATAACACGCAATTGAGGCAGAAAGGCGTCGGCGAAAATTTTTATATTTATCTTATAACTAGGGAATTTTTCTAACTAGGGAAATTACTAGTTCCCTTGACGAAATAAACGCGCAGATATTTTCTCTGGTCCGACGAAAACCTTGGAAATGATTACCTTACTATAGGTCACGAACCGCTCCATCACCCGTCCCAATAGGGAATTTTTCTAACTAGGGAAATTGCTAGTTTCCTCGACGAAATAAGAATCTCGAGCGTTAGAGACTCCTAGATAGACTACTACTGGCTACCCACTAGCGAGCAAAAATGAAAATGAAAAACATATTAAACTCCAAATTCAAAATACAATTATACCCGCCTTAGCGTCCGAACCTGGACACTTATGTGGACAAGATATCTCCCTGAAATTCGATTCCAAAGGGGAGGGACAAAATAAAAACAAATATTAGGCAACACTAGAGGAAGATCAATGTCAAGCTTTACCTGACGATTTATCTCGTTACGTTCGTTCGAAATTCATTTGAAGGTGCAATTTGGAAGAGTACCCCTTGGTGGGGGTAGCAACGGACGCTAAAGCGGGTAAAATTTCGGACGCCAAAGCGGGCAGTACAGCCCGGAGAGGATCGGCGAGGGAAGAACGTTGGTGCCGGACTAAATTCGGCGGAGTTACACTTTCGAATTTGGCAGGAAAGGCGGAACGTGACTTCCGGTTTCGTCGTGCCTCCCCGCGTCGCGTCCTTGGCTGCTTCTTCTCTCTTTCTGCCGGTTCACCGTGGATCCGCTGGCTGGGAACTCGAAACGGGAGGCGCGCTCGTGTAACAACGAGCGATAGATAACTATAATAAACTCGACTCGCTCTACCCGGCGTGGTGGACAGAGATAGCGTGTGTGGCGTGCTCGCGTGAGGTAGGTCAGCGTCCCACACTCGCCGCCGGAGGAATCCCTGGCACACTCCTATTTCTTTCCACAACGAGACGAGATACGACGACCCGACTCGTTGGAGTTCGGTTACCATTTTCTTCGAGGATTCCCGTCGTGGGTGAGTGTTGGGAACTTTTCTCCCAGTTCCATCCATTCTTTCTCGAGGATTTTAACCCTTCTAGTGCCGAGCGAAAAACGAGTGCCTATGCGAAGATAACCGGACGAATTTGACGAATTTGCTAATGTTTGGGAAAAAGCTCATAAAAATCGAACTAAGAATGATATTTAAAAAATTCTAAATGCAGCGTATTACGGGAGAAAGGGAGAATAACGAAATCCCAATTGTTTTCCAACATTTATCAAAAATCATACGAATAACATCAATATAAAACACGATGGAAAGCACAGATACAAGTTTCTCTTCTAGACACAATATTTGCTCATAAGAATAATCATCGTTTGTTCACAGTTTTACGTAGATCGTGTAATATGAAGCGTAAGTATTACATTTTCAATCACTTTGAATAAAATAACAAATATCGGTTACTAACCCTTGACGCTCCGAATTTTAATTACGAATATCCACTGGAAACTCCAACTCATTCTCATCATACTTCCACTTGCAAGTTTTTAAGTGTCAGATTTTAAATACTACAACGACGTGTAAATAATAATATCAAAGTCGTTCGAAACAATCTCTATTCATCTCAGAAGTAATATAATTTTGATTACAATATTTATATTAATTATAATTCAGTCACCATCGGTGGTGCCTGAGAGGCACACTTGGAACGTTAAGTGTTAATACAACCAATATAAACACATTGCGACTACGATCCCAAGAAACTATCCCGTGTCGAGAATCTACCTTATTGCTCCAGTGGATGCAGAGCCTCGGCGTCACTCAGCATAGAATATAACAAAAAATTAAACCCAAGAACAATTTTTTAAATTCTTTTGCACTTAAATCGGACCGTTTATAACGTTTTATAAATTTATTTTAAGATAGAGCTTTCTCGCAATGCAAAGAATAAAACGCCATTGCATGCGCAACGATATATCGTCGTTGGCACTTTTCGCAAGTGCAACGAACGACGATATATCGTCGTGTGGCACTAAGAGGGTTAAACACTGGGATATGGAACGTTGAGGGTGGTTTAATCGGTTCGGCGTTAGATATTCGATACGCGAATTCTTAGCGTTGGCGCGAAACTTTGGATCGTTAATTGAATATTTTATTACGTTCGAGTGCTGTAAGAAGAATTTTACTGCTTACGTTTAAGTGCGGCAGAAGATTCGCGTCTGGAAGTCCCGGAGTCACGCTATTTACACTTCGGATAGTACGCAGTGGATAGTATCTAAGGCGGTAATTGCACTTCCAGGTTAACCTAATTTTATACCCCTTAAGATAGTCGATAATTTTCTGTCGTCAAAATTATCCTAACTCTACTCTAAAATATACGAGAAATTCTTGTTTCCATCCGATGAGGTTCATCGCAAAGACACGAGTATCGCGTGGAAGCGCTGTGGAATTGCGCATGGATTGCACCCTAGAGGTCCCCAAGAGCCTGATCTTGTCCATCAGGCTCAATTCAGGTCCCTGTCTAACTGACCTCTACGCACGAAAACGCGAGCATCTCGTGGAGCCACTGTGGAATTGCGCGGTTCTGTTTTTCTATGCGAAAACCTAGGAATTTCATCGAGCACCTCCACAATTCCTGTCTTTGTCCCCGCAATTCCACCGTGAAACAAAGGAAAGGCAGAGGAATAATAATAATAATAATTCACTCTTGCCCGCCGAATCGAATTCCGGGAAAACGCGAGTATTTCGTGAAATCGCTATGGAATTGCGCACACTTGCGATCATCGAGTTTCCGCTTTTTCTGCACGAAAACCTAAGAATATCGTTAAATAATTCCAGAATTCTTCATACACTCGATTCCACCGCAAAACAACTACAAGCCCCGCAAAAAAGAAAGGAAGGGATAATAATAATAATTCACTCTTACACACATGAAATCCGAACGCTCTAAGACTGGAATCTTCCTCGCCAGACCGAATTCTGGGAAAACGCGAGTATCCCGTGTAATAGCCGTGGAATTGCGCCCACTTGCGGCCATCGAGATTCCGTTTCTCCACACGAAAACCTAAGAATATCGTTAAATAATTCGAGAATTCTTCATCCACGCGATTCGAACGCGAAACAACTACAGGCCCCATAAAGAGAAAAAGGGAAGGAATAATAAGAATAATAATTCACTGTTGCACACACGAAGTGGCACCAATCCAAGAAGCCAATCTTGCCTACCAGACCGAATTCTGGGAAAACGCGGGTATCTCGTGGAATTGCGCGCGCTCGGAGCGGCGATCGGGAGCGCGGCGGTCGAAAGCCGGTCGACGAACGCGTCCCTCGGCCGGACGAGTTATTAACCATAAATTTGTTCCAGAGGCTACGAGGCACGACTTGCCCCCTGAATAAGAAGCGCGTCGAACAAAAGGCAACGGCCACGGTTACGCATTGTTCGGCTGCACCTTGTGATTTTCAGCGGGCCCCGTCCGCCACCGCGGTCGCCGTTCCCCGTGACGCGATCCGTCTTAAACCAGGCATTTGCATTCCTCCCCTGGCCTCCGTCAGCTCGTCCGATTTCACCGGGGAATATACGCCCGGGCCCGCTCCACCTCCCGCGCGTTCCTGGGCCCGCTCTCCGCCGCACGCTTCTTCGCGCTCGCCTCTTCGGGCCTCTCCAGGCTCTCTCCCGTTCCGCTGCCAACGGCTCCGCTCCGCTCCGCTCTGCGCGCCGGCCGTCCCCGCGTGAGGCAGGTCAGGCGTCCTCGGACACCGGGAATGATTCATTTTCCGAATGGGCCCTCTTCGTCGCGGCATGCGAATGAGCCACCAACGGACCGCTGTATCTTACCCAGCAATTCTTCCTGCGCGATTGTTCGAGAAATCTCCGTCGGCCATGTTCCTGCTAACCCGTGTGTCTACGGACGTTTTAGCTTTTTAGAGTTCCTCGGGCTTTCCTGTGCCTCGAGTCTCTCGAATTTCTCGAATTACGCGAATTTCTTGGGATTCCCGAGTTTCTCGAATTTCTCGAGTGCCCCGAGTTCCTTTAGTTCCCCCCATGTTTCTAATTCTCGAATTTTTAGAGTGTCTCGAGTTCTTCGAGTTCCTTGGAATTTCCTGAGAATCTCGACTCCCTTGAATTCCTTTGGTTTCCTGAATTTCTCGAGTGCCTCGAGTTCCTTCAGTTCTCCCAATGTCTCGAATTTCTCGAATTTTTAGAATATCTCGAGTTCTTCGAGTTCCTTGCAATTTCCTGAGAATCTCGAGTCCCTTGAATTCCCTTGGTGTCTCGAATTCTCGAGTGCCCCGAGTTCCTTTGGTTCCTCGAGTTTCTAGAATGTCTTAAGTTCTTTGAGTTCTTTGAATTTCCTGAGTATCTTTTAAGTTCCTTGAGTTTTCTGAGTTTCTCGAATTTTTTCGAGTGCCTTGAATTTCTCGAATTTCTTAAGTGTCTTGAGTTTCTTCAGTTCTCCCAATGTCTCAAATTTCTCGAATTTTTAGAATATCTCGAGTTCTTCGAGTTCCTTGCAATTTCCTGAGAATCTCGAGTCCCTTGAATTCCCTTGGTGTCTCGAATTCTCGAGTGCCCCGAGTTCCTTTGGTTCCTCGAGTTTCTAGAATGTCTTAAGTTCTTTGAGTTCTTTGAATTTCCTGAGTACCTTTTAAGTTCCTTGAGTTTCCTGAGTTTCTCGAATTTTTTCGAGTGCCTTGACTTTCTCGAATTTCTTAAGTGTCTTGAGTTTCTTCAGTTCTCCCAATGTCTCAAATTTCTCGAATTTTTAGAATATCTCGAGTTCTTCGAGTTCCTTGCAATTTCCTGAGAATCTCGAGTCCCTTGAATTCCCTTGGTGTCTCGAATTCTCGAGTGCCCCGAGTTCCTTTGGTTCCTCGAGTTTCTAGAATGTCTTAAGTTCTTTGAGTTCTTTGAATTTCCTGAGTACCTTTTAAGTTCCTTGAGTTTCCTGAGTTTCTCGAATTTTTTCGAGTGCCTTGACTTTCTCGAATTTCTTAAGTGTCTTGAGTTTCTTCAGTTCTCCCAATGTCTCAAATTTCTCGAATTTTTAGAATATCTCGAGTTCTTTGAGTTCCTTGCAATTTCCTGAGAATCTCGAGTCCCTTGAATTCCCTTGGTGTCTCGAATTCTCGAGTGCCCCGAGTTCCTTTGGTTCCTCGAGTTTCTAGAATGTCTTAAGTTCTTTGAGTTCTTTGAATTTCCTGAGTACCTTTTAAGTTCCTTGAGTTTCCTGAGTTTCTCGAATTTTTTCGAGTGCCTTGACTTTCTCGAATTTCTTAAGTGTCTTGAGTTTCTTCAGTTCTCCCAATGTCTCAAATTTCTCGAATTTTTAGAATATCTCGAGTTCTTTGAGTTCCTTGCAATTTCCTGAGAATCTCGAGTCCCTTGAATTCCCTTGGTGTCTCGAATTCTCGAGTGCCCCGAGTTCCTTTGGTTCCTCGAGTTTCTAGAATGTCTTAAGTTCTTTGAGTTCTTTGAATTTCCTGAGTATCTTTTAAGTTCCTTGAGTTTTCTGAGTTTCTCGAATTTTTTCGAGTGCCTTGAATTTCTCGAATTTCTTAAGTGTCTTGAGTTCTTCGAGTTCCTCGAGTTCTTTGAGTTTATTGTATGTCGTGTGTTGCAATAATTAAAGAAAAAGGTAAGAAGCTAATAAAAATCGGCATTTTTCCTTAGAGTGGGAGAATTTACGAGACGACACTGCCGTAACAATGGCTACCGTGGAAATTCAGGTAGCCATGATGAGTACTCGTGAGGAACCCCGTGACTCCTCGTGTTCGCTGCTTTCCACGAAGAAAATCACTCTCTAACGGGACGGATTGCTGGAGAAGCGGGTCAGTGTCACTCTCACGGGAGAAATCATTCCCGGTACCCTTCACTCGCATGACAAAACTATTAAAATTCCGAGTAATCACGCGGTGTCATCCGGAGTGGCCATCGGAGAAACGAATCCAAGGTACGGCCTTCCACCGGTCGCTTCGCCGAAACGAATTTATTTTTTCCCCTCTCCTTCTCTCCCCCTCTCTCCCTCTCCTCCTTTCCTTAACTCTGCAATTTTCCTCGCGAGCGAACCTGGATCCAACCGATCGAAGGCTAATCGCGCCTCCCCTGCGACTCCAATTACCACGCGGTGTTTGAGTATCGGCTAAAAATAAGGCAATCTCGGCATCCGTGGAAAGGATACTTTCGCGAGAAACGAGGAAAATTATTCGTCCAAGGGAGAAAAAGTGTTTCATGATTGGTCGTTAAGAACCAGTAGAGACATGTTACTGGAATGAGCTTGTGTCGTAAGTACGAGATACAGGAAGATGTAAGATCGATGTTGAAGGTTCTGGAACGCGAGAGTTCACAAATTCTTCCTGTATGCCGATGCAGTTTCAGACATTTCAGCTTATCGTACAGGTGACGCATTTATAATCGTCGTAATGCTTTCGTAACTTCCAATCTACGTCTCGTATCCTCATCGACGCTCTACGACTATCAAACAACTGAGAAAATCATAATCCGACCCACAAGATCATCCAAAGTCACTTCAATCTTTGCCCAGGAATCCTAGAAAAATAAGCAATCAGGACCAAATCACTGCAATCGTCATCCAAGACCCCTAGAAACCAAAGCAGTCGGAACCAAACCATTCGAATCTTCATCCAAGAACTCTAGGAATCAAAGCAGTCAGGACCGAGTCACTGCAATCATCATCCAAGAACCCCAAAAACCAAAGTAATCAGGACCAAGTCGCTCCAATCTTCACTGAAGGACTATAGAAACCAATGCAACCAGAACTAAATCACTCCAATCTTCACCGAAGAACCCTAGAAACCAAAGCAGTCAAGACCAAGTCCTTTCAATCGTCATCCAAGAAACGCAGAAACCAAATCAGTCAAGTCCAAGTCACTCCGATAATAATGAAAAAGCTGGATAAACCAAAGTATCGAGGACCAAGTCACCCAAATCTTCGTTCACAAAGCATCTTCACCTAAAGAAACCAAAGCACTAAAAGCCAAGTCACTGGTATCGTAATCCAAGAACAAGATGAACCAAAGCAACGAGCAAACGAGCCACGAGAATCCTCGGGAAAGAGGTCTAGAAAGCAAGGAGCAACGAGGAACAAGTGACTCGGTGCAGCACGCACCGGCGAAACGCGTCTAACAAGCCAGAGACACCTGCATCGGGGCATAAATAATCCCCTGAAACGAGCACGCGTATATCATAACCTTAACCGTAATGAGTTCGCGATGAATCTCGGCGGATCGGGGCGTCGCTCAGCACCGACAAAGAGTGCCAATGGATGTAATAACGTTGGATGAAATATACGGGGTGCCGGCCGGGCCAAATAAAATCGTCAGACGGGCCCGGTGCATCGCGCGGATCCCATCGGCCGCGTTATCTGGATCGAGAACTGGATCCCCGATAGATCCAGCGAGATGGCTGCCGCGCCACGGTCCTTGAGAACAGGCAGACGCGAGCTCTCTCGAGTTACATTGTAGGTACGCGACCGGACTGCTGATTACAGGGGCCGGGTACCCTGCGAGAGTAAATAGAAACGGAGCGGGTAATACAGGTTCAAGAACGGGGCCTGATTGCGGCGAATTTGTACGCGTTCAGGAGAGCCAGCCGTGAATGGGGCACCGGAGTAAACGAAGCGTGCTCGGAGGAGCGATCGTGAGGCTGATTCGATCGAGCCGGTAGCCGATTTCATCGCGCTATTAGCTCGCGTGTATACGCGTATGCACGTCCAGGTCGCACGCAGCCTATGCTCTGATTTTGCGTGAAAAGAAAATGAGCAATCCGGTGGCCTCGGCTCCGCTGCTACTTGCCAGCTGTGCTCTGTGAATGGAGCTGTCCTGCTGCTTTGTTTTCGGGCTAGGTAGACACGCATCTTCTCGCATTTTTACGCCCGTCTAAATACATGGATCGTGTAAATAATACCCGGTATATAGCACCGATAGCGTCCAAGCGCCTGGATTTACCCTTCCCCGTGATAACCAGTATTCCGGCACACGAATATCCTTTAATTCCTGACATTCCTACTATTTTTGCAACACTTACATTGGTTTTTCCCAATGCTCCTAGGATTCAGATCCGATCGAAAACGCGTCGCGAGAGGGAGTGAAAGTTCTCGAAGAGAGCAGTCGATGCTTAAACCCTGAATCGTAGAATCCAAGGCCGAGGATTTTTCATTCGGCAATAAGTATAGCGTACAGCCACGGAAATTATCGTTAACAACAGCGTTTCAAATTGCCTACATCGCTGAAAATAATTCACGATTACTCGCAAGAGTGCGTCTAAAAATGGCACTAAAAATGGTCCGAAAAATGGCCCTAAAAATGGTCCTATAAATGGGCCAAAAAATGGCCCCAACGTCCGATATTATTCCACTTTCGATTCGAGTAAATCCTATACGAACTTTGAAGCGATATTTATTCGAACAAATCTTTCAATCATTCTCGAAATTACGCAATTACGATAATTTTCGAATAAAAAGATCGTGTCTATCTAACAAGGAAGACTGTCTTATAGATTTAATCTCCTACACTGTTCCTCTGAATCTGAAGAATCGGAGAGCAGAATTTGTCGATACGACGATAGATAAAAATAAGATAGGTCAGTGATCGATTGTTATCGATCCCCGATTTCTTCGATCTCGAATTTCAAGTGTCTCCTCCATAGATCAGAAAATAGAACAGCCAGATAAGAGCACTATAGTATACCGATTAAATCCGAGTATCTCTTTCTCGGAGCTTTCGATTGTTGACAGATTAGTGGAGAGAATAGAAGTACACTGAACAACTAAAATATTAAAAACCCCCAAAAATTTAATATCAAAATTCTATTTCAATTTTCTAACTTTATTTCCATTTATTTAGCATTAAAAAGCTTCATTGTCCTAAGCATCGAAAGATTTATAGAATGAAACTCGCAAAAATTTCAACTCATTCTCTATTCAGAAGTACCATCGTATTCTTCTAATTATCTCGCGCGTGGCTAGAATCGATAATGACCAGCTGCTATGTAAAATAATCCCTCTGAAAATAACGCAAACAATGGCGTAACAAAACCATTCGAGAAATTCTAGGAAAAATGCACAAATTAGGCTAAAAAAGGAACCATGCTTTGATTAATATACGTCTCATATTATTTAATATATTCTATCTTCTATTTTTCATTTAATATATCGTACAATTTATAATTTAATTTGTCACGTAAAATAGGAGAGAGAATTCCTGAGATTACTATACTAATATTGAACATACGCGAATCCTTCACGTGTAAGCTTCCAAATGAGAAATTTAAATTTAGCAACCTGGTAAAGACCCTTTTATCGCAATTTCTCGAATGAAATTACAGCGTTTATTAACAAATAGTGACGTATAGTAATAAATATATATAGTTTATTATTAAGTTAATATATATATACGGTTGTGCAAATACGAAGAAAGAATAAGTCCCTACGAATCACGGTAACTAATGCTCTCTATACTGTACTGGATTTGGGACTGAAAGTTTTAGAAAACATTTTAAACAGGTCCTTTTAAACCCAAACTCGGCGCACAACCCCTTGAGGGTCCCCGAGGCCCAAAAATCGCTATTGGGCCCCAACGTGCACGTCTGACGCCATTATTGCACGATTGCATCGGTTTATTGCAACACTTTTAACAAAGAAATTGAACATCATGGAATACGAGAAGAATTTGCAAGAAAATGGCATCTTTACCGATCTCCTTGACAAATCTCCATACGATCGAGACAAACGTCTAACGTATCCAGACAATGATAAATCAAGTCCCAACGACCCTCGGATCAAAACGATTGCCATCGATACGTTTTCGAAAAACTCCATTGGCAACGTCGCTGCTGGTGGTAATTACAAGCTCGTACCTTGGAATATTTATAACAGTGAAATTATAGACCGACGCACGTTAATCGTTCATAAATCATTCAATTACCACTCTCATTACCATTTAAACACGACTAACAGTGCTCTTTGCATTCGTAATCAGCGTGCCGCTTAGAAAGGAGCTGTCGTTCGGGTGATCACGGTAAGCTCAAACTCGAAAATCACTCGAAAATTCGAAAAATTAATTGTCAAATTAAATTCCGGGATCAGGACGACAGAAATGGTGACAAAAGAAGATAATTGTCACCGATTTGATAATCAGAGTCGAAGAGAATTGTACGAACCGAAGCGACCGACTCCGCCATTTTGAATTTCTTGAATTTTTCGCGCCAAAACGCTCGATCGGTACTCCACTGTTTATATTTGAAATAAACTTAGATTTTTCGTTTCGTGATTAGCTGATTTGGCAAACGAACGATTTATAAAGGAATCATTAACAATTTTCTCGAATCAATGACGAAAATGATCGAAAGCAACGCACGACAGTCGCGAATTATTTTTACTTTTCATTTTTTCCATTAACATCGTGCGTTCGTTGAAAATTTAAAAATCATACGTATTAAAGTATTAACATCGAATAGACTTGTATGAGCCTTGCGTTTATCGTTGTTATTACCGACTCGGCAAAATTACTCCAATTACGCGTGTGTGAACGTTGCTTTCGATTATTACCGACTCTGTAAAATTACTCCAATTATATGGTATACGTGTGAACGTTGCTTTCAATTATTATCAATTCGGTAAAATTTCTCCAATTATACGTGTGCGAATGTTGCTTTCGATCATTATACCGATTCGATAAAATTACCGAATCGATGATGACCGAAAGTAACGCAGCGTTCACACAGTGCCGCGTCCGCGTTCAAAATTCCAGTGCCACACACACACGGTACACGCACACTTGCGCGTGAACGTTACTTTCAATTACTATCAATTCGGTAAAATTTCTCCAATTACGCGTGTGTGAACGTTGCTTTCGGTTATTACGGTTTCAGCGGAATTACAAACTCCAATTACGTACTCGTTAACGTCGATTTCGATCGTCGCGGGATCGACATCGATCCGGAAAAATTTTCACGGAAAATAGATTCGGGGAAATTTCGAAATTATCGAATCGATGGAAAAATCATTGGAAGCCAGCTCTGACCGAGCCTTGCGAGGAATCGATTGCAGATAAGAAAGGAATATCGTTTCGTAACCCGATTCCGATCGCGACCCGATCCGATAATTTATCGCAGCTTACACGGCCTATGGTTTAAGTTCAATGCTCCATCGTGCATTCCTAGAAGTCGTTCGGACGTTGGTTTCATTGGAAACCAAAGCTCAACCCTAAACCTGCCACTCGATCCCTTCTACGCTACTCCAAACACTCGTCATTCATAGCCAACGTACGAGAAGTTCATTCACATCGGACATTCCTCGAGTTCGTTCCTCCCTGTGGGGTGTGCTTACAAGTTCCTAGTCCTCGAATGGCAATGGCCACGGCCCAACATTTCCGCCAAGATCCCTTTTATCGCTATCCAATCCAGAGTTTCCATTATTTTTCCTCGGAATAAAATCAGAATTTTCGACCAGTCTGACACGTTCACTGACAAAATGGTCATCGGTGACCGGTGCTTGTATCCTCGGTGGAGCCATGGCGGTCATCGGTGTCCAGCGATGCTAATTTTTTGAACTTATTTTCGTTTCATTTTAACCAATTTTTGAATATTTGAACAATATAAAGAAACAGAGAACTTGGAATAGAAAATGTTAATAATTTGCACTGTTTTTATATCCTAAGAATAATGGAAATTTTGTCCTGGCCCCCTGAGTATGAGTATTATATGAAAAATGCTTGGCAATCAAAGTGTTGAATGAATTTGTCTTTCAGATTGGAGGATTTTTGGGTTAGAGACTTATGGTTTGTCAGAGATAGGTGTTTTAGGGGTTTTGAACACGAATATCGTGGATTTGAAGTACATTTTTGAGTCTAGACTCTGTCAAAGGGATATTCTAAAGGAATTGTTGAAAAGATAAGTTTAGTTGTAGATAAAGATCAATCTGGAATGTAAGATACGAATAAATAGTTTATAAGGTATAAATTCCTAGAAGGAATGTTTATATAAACATCTGATAAGAATTGGGGGGTTTTAACCGCGTCACGTACCCTCTTGACACTTTCTTGGGAGTTAGTCAATCTGTCAGGAGAAGCACTGAAAGAAACATGCTTTCCTGGAATAATATATATATATACTGTAGTTATTTTACTATTAAAACCCATAATTCCAATAGGAGTTAAATATGTCGAGCTCCTAGGATCTCCATTTTCTATGAAAAATAGCGAAGAGCGACGAGTAACTTCGATACTATGTCTATTATAGAAGAATCTTCGTTGATCTTCCAAAATGGTGATCCACTGTTAAAAATATCGAAGAAAATGTTTTAAATAGGAGAACCAATTTAAAGAAATGAAGTTTGACAATTGTTCGAAGCTGAAATCAAGAACTACGAAGAACCTAATACCTATAGTATGTCAAGCTAACTTCGCGAACTTCCCAACTCTAGAGTATCCAAAAAGAAGCTAGGGACAGCTGCAACATCTATCTTCCACGCTTCCAATCGACTACCAAAGCTACCAAACAACCTAACGCCACTAACCTCGGCGGAAACTCACGATCTGCTCGGTCTCCTTAATCTCCTAATACATCAAACACCCAAAGACCACCAAAGAACACAACTTCGGAGCTAAAAGAACCCACTGTACCGATCTTCCAACCTAAACTAACTCGCTGAGAATACTAGCAGGTGGATATAAAAGACGTGGTCGAAAAATGGCAACTTTGGAAGCCTAATTTCACGATCCAAAAGTGGCAACTTCGGAAGCCTAATTCTATCATCGAAAAATGACAACTTCGGAAGCCTAATTTCATAGTGGAAAAATGGCAACTTCGGAAGCCTAATCTCATGATCGAGAAATGGCAACTTTGGAAGCCTAATTTCACGATCCAAAAGTGGCAACTTTGGAAGCCTAATTTCATAGTTGAAAAATGGCAACTTCGGAAGCCTAATCTCATGATCGAGAAATGGCAACTTTGGAAACCAAATTTCATGAGCCAAAAATGGCAACTTCGGAAGCCTATAAATGAAGTTTGACAATTGTTCGAAGCTGAAATCAAGAACTACGAAGAACCTAATACCTATAGTGTGTCAAGCTAACTTCGCGAACTTCCCAACTCTAGAGTATCCAAAAAGAAGCTAAGGACAGCTGCAACATCTATCTTCCACGCTTCCAATCGACTACCAAAGCTACCAAACAACCTAACGCCACTAACCTCGGCGGAAACTCACGATCTGCTCGGTCTCCTTAATCTCCTAATACATCAAACACCCAAAGACCACCAAAGAACACAACTTCGGAGCTAAAAGAACCCACTGTACCGATCTTCCAACCTAAACTAACTCGCTGAGAATACTAGCAGGTGGATATAAAAGACGTGGTCGAAAAATGGCAACTTTGGAAGCCTAATTTCACGATCCAAAAATGGCAACTTCGGAAGCCTAATTCTATCATCGAAAAATGACAACTTCGGAAGCCTAATTTCATAGTTGAAAAATGGCAACTTCGGAAGCCTAATCTCATGATCGAGAAATGGCAACTTTGGAAACCAAATTTCATGAGCCAAAAATGGCAACTTTGGAAGCCTAATTTCACGATCCAAAAATGGCAACTTCGGAAGCCTAATTCTATGATCGAAAAATGACAACTTCGGAAGCCTAATTTCATAGTTGAAAAATGGCAACTTCGGAAGCCTAATCTCATGATCAAAAAATGGCAACTTTGGAAACCAAATTTCATGAGCCATAAATGGCAACTTTGGAAGCCTAATTTCACGATCCAAAAGTGGCAACTTTGGAAGCCTAATTTCACGATCCAAAAGTGGCAACTTCGGAAGCCTAATTTTATGATCGAGAAATGGCAACTTTGGAAGCCTGATTTCACGATCCAAAAATGGCAACTTCGGAAGCCTAATTCTATGATCGAAAAATGACAACTTCGGAAGCCTAATTTCATAGTTGAAAAATGGCAACTTCGGAAGCCTAATCTCATGATCGAAAAATGGCAACTTTGGAAACCAAATTTCATGAGCCATAAATGGCAACTTTGGAAGCCTAATTTCACGATCCAAAAGTGGCAACTTTGGAAGCCTAATTTCACGATCCAAAAGTGGCAACTTCGGAAGCCTAATTTTATGATCGAGAAATGGCAACTTTGGAAGCCTGATTTCACGATCCAAAAATGGCAACTTCGGAAGCCTAATCCCATGATCGAGAAATGGCAACTTCGGAAGCCTAATCTCATGATCGAAAAATGGCAACTTTGGAAGCCTGATTTCACGATCGAAAAATGGCAACTTCGGAAGCCTAATCTCATGATCGAGAAATGGCAACTTCGGAAGCCTAATTCTATGAACGAAAAATAGTAATTTCGGAAGCCTAATTTTATGATCGAGAAATGGCAACTTTGGAAGCCTGATTTCACGATCGAAAAATGGCAACTTCGGAAGCCTAATCCCATGATCGAGAAATGGCAACTCGGGAAGCATAATCCCATCTCTCGAAGAGCTGCGAGTACAGAGCGTGCACACGCGGCACAGAGACGTCATTCCGTGGTAAATTAGACGCGAAGCTGATAGTCCATTCAAGGCCGGGCTAGGCTGCGAAGGAGAATAGCGCATTTTTCTAGGCTATTGATTGCGTCTACCGAATATAGGGTAATATTCAATCTACTTAATGGCACGGTTGCCTGCGTGCACCGTCCTCGATTTCATCTCACCGTCTCGGCCGCTGGAATACCGGGCCTCGACGGCTCTTTTTTCGTTCCACTTTTGCGCCTAGGCAAAATACGCTCTCCTTGCTTCTCCGCGCCTCGACATGCCGGTTTTTTCCCTACCCTCGAGGAAAACGCGTTTCCCTTCCACGATCGTTCTTACCATTGCTGTTATCGCTGTTATTATTATCATTTAGCTCGATCCCGCCTCGAGTATCTACGATGGAACCAGCTCCGAGACTCTTTTGGCTCTTTCTGCAGATTTACCCCGGGAATTCGAAAATTCCGCCAAGATCCACTCTGATCATTTCGTTCCCATCATAGTCAAGGATCTTTGGCACATACTTGAATCACTTTTCGTCTCGTGGAATCCCGGATCTCACGCGATAGCGTCTCACGCGCTAGGGGTCTCCGCGGTGAGGACAGGCTGAGGAGGCTGAACGGATATCTCTATCGCAGAAGAGCGAGCAAAAGAAAAGGAAATCGTGCCGGGTTTAGAAAATGGTTTGTAAATTTCCTGCATGTCGTCGTTTCGAGTCTGGTTCGCATTTTCTAACACCGCGGGACTCGCTAGGCTGAGCCTGAAACTTGTTTATCAAGGTATCCAGACTCGAATACCACGGACTTTTTCCCAACGAATAACGCATTCGAGAGAGGTCTAGTATATTTGTTGACAGCGAACGATTTAGCAGGCCTGAGATAACGCGCAGAATCAATATCGGAAAGCTGACTTGGGAGTTTTCGAAAACAAGCCAAAAGCGAAATCGGACCTGGAAGAATTTCGCGGGATTCGTTTGCAATTTAGAATATTCGATCCTAATATAGTTTCTATATGTCATAGATTCATAGGTTACAAAAACGAACACGGTGCTTCGCGTATGTAGTAAGACAGTGAATTTTAATTCCTTTGGGGCCCAGACTAGGACCAAAAGATGACAACTTTTGGTGTTAAAATCTTCGTCATCTTAGAACCTAACGTTTGAGAATTCCTGTTATAACAATTGGTACAGTATCTCCGAGTTTTGTGAACACTTTGCCCGTCGTCGGTGGTCCACTTGTCGGCCGAGTCTGGGCCTGAACGGAACGGCAAGCAAAACGGGCTGGGCCTTAACGTGTTAACGCTATACCGTCCAGTGGCAAGACGTTGGTGTCCCGTCGTCGGTGGTCCACTTGTCGGCCGAGTCTGGGCCTGAACGGAACGGCAAGCAAAACGGGTTGGGCCTTAACGTGTTAACGCTATACCGTCCAGTGGCAAGACGTTGGTGTCATGCGCAAAATTATCGGGCAAATGCCGATGGCACCACCTTGGTATCGCGTGCAAAATAGGGGGAGAGGGGGGTGGTAAGCGCTGGTGATATCACTATGGTGTCGTATTCAAAATTTCGAGAAAATAGATCGAACCACTGATACCTCGAAACGACGATATTTTGATACCTTTATTAGATACCTTATTAAGACGAAGAGAATTTATAAATATTCGACATGTATCCTCGAAATTCCATTATCTGGTCCTGAATAATCTGTATAATGAAAAATTGATAAAGCACTCGAATTACCAACAACTCGGAACGCGAAGAATATTCCGGTACCATAGCTAATAGCACGAACGTAACACGATAAATTTCTATCCTCGTCTCTGTATGGAATTTCAATTTTAAGGTAAGATCAAGAAATTTCGTTGATATTTCTATTCGTCTCGACCTCGTTCCCCAAAATTCTCTTCAATTTTATATAACCTCGAAAACCACAGGGATGACACTTCCTTGACAGGAAATTACTATAATAATTAAATTATTGGCATTAATTTCCTAGAGTAATAATAAATCACGCTTTCTGTATTTCTGTGCTGAGAATCGATCGACAAAACGATATTCGAGTAATTAATGTACCGATTGTACGACATTTTCTTCGTCTCCTTCAGTCTCAACGTTAACCCTCTGACAGTGTGGTCAAATTACGAATTCAGGCCCAAAAATTCCCCAAATCCAGTTCATTTTATGTTCGAAAACACTTTGGTGTGTAATCAAAAATGTGGAAAAACGTATTTTATACGTATCTTGTTAGTAATCAGTACGCGTATAGTACTTGACACTCTGCCCGTGACTGTCAAGGGGTAAACTGTTTGGTACTTGACGCTCTGCCCGTGTCTGACACGGGATAAACTGTTAAGGGGTTAACCCTTTGCACTCGGCGATTTTTTCGTTCCAGGAAAACAGTAATTCGAAGACTTTCTGCCATAAAGTCGAGAATATTTTAAAATTTTAAATAAATAGCAAATCGTATAGAAATTAAGACGTAGAATTATTTTATTTCGATATCCCACGTATCGTTAAGTAATTTTAAATGTAATATATTAATTAACATCGATATTTAGAATCTGATTAAATGGCGACTGAGGGTCGACTCTCAAAGGGTTACACGCGTTCCTAGGTAGCCTGAAGGTCCCAAAGAAATTTTCGAGAAACCTCTCATCTTGGAACGAAGAACCGACGTGTTCTTCTCTTCTCTTTCTCAACTATGACGAGAAAAATCAGAAAATCCACGCGAAGAGACCCGTTTGTTTTGGAATCGGTGTCGCAACATGGGACCAAGTACCACGGTGGAGTTTATGCGAACGGGTGCGCACGGAAGGCTCGCGAAAGGTGGCCAGGCGCTTCGGGGAAGGCGAAAAAGAAAGGAGATCATGTTTTGAATGCGACGTCGCGAGAAGTAACGCCGAGAGAAACCCAGTTATCGAGAGACTTTTATGGAGAGGTCGCGGCTGCTCCAGCGAAACGCTGCACGCGTCTTTTCCAACTACGTGAATTCCTCGTTCACGCTGCACACCGTGTGAATAATTCAACTATTTCTTCTTATTCTTTCTTTTCTTCTTCTCCTTTTTCTCCTTTTTTCTTATCCCGCTCAGACGCGTCGTCTCGACGCGAGAAGGATCGAGCCTCTCTGGAGAGAAGAAGAGCAGGCAGAAAAATTGAGTTGTGCCATCATCGACTGGTTTAGAGTGGGCATCAACTATAATTCCAACTGTGATTTCGTATCAAAATTATGTAGAAAATCTTACTTCTGTATTATGAAAGCTTAGAAAGGCTTCTTTGCAACGATACCTAAATTCTGATTCTGATGGAATTTTGTTTTTCGAATCTTGGCATTCTTTAATTTAATATGCCGCAACCTCGCGAGTGTCAGACGAGCCTATCATGGAGGTACGTTGATTAATATAAGATTAATGCGAAGAAAAATACGAAAAAGTGACGTGACATCATTCTGTCGGGCGGTATGATCTAACTGGTCTCGCCATTCAGGGATCGACGAACGAGAGATCCGTGGAAGACGAGGGAAAATTGTGGATGGAGGAAACGAGCAGGTTGAACTTAACAAGGAGGCAATTTGGAGCGCAGAACGGTGACAAAGGTCGGATCGAGGAGACGATCGGCGGTTTTCGAGGCGTCGAAAACGGGCCGTGAAATCGAGCGCGGTTTCCAACGATCGATCTCTCGCGGCTCTGACTAATTCCGTCGAATGAATCATTCCCCATCCACTCTCGAAAGAACACGGCCAAAGTGCATTGCACCGGACCGAATTGAACTTGAATCCCGACGCGCTGGTTGCGCTCGCCTCGTGAGATAACGCGTGCTTCGATGCGTTTCTTTAAATAGTCCCTTACATAGTGGCTTTCATGCACGCTGTTGCGTAAGTAGCCGAAAATCACAAGTTCCTCGATCCTTCGCGCGCAGAGCTTGCTCCGGCCGCCGCGTAGATGGCGCGGCGTTGTTCCGTGCAATCGTCCGAGAGGTTGGATTTTGAGGTTAGGGTTAAGAACAGTGGAAATGGAGACGGTGGATCGAAGATTTTGGGTTTTAGAGAAAATATTTAGGATAGTGAGCTGTATTACTACTCGTGGACGAGTGTACAGGCGTGAATAGACGCCTACAGGCTTTTGAGGTTATGTTCGATATCATAAGAAGTATTTAGACGTTTATAGCGTTTACTAAATTTCTTCTTACTTAGAAACCACGCTGAAATCTTCGAAATTCCACGTTTCACACCACGGACTACTACTCATGCACACTATATTAACCCCTTCGTGTTCGTGGTCGGGGATTCTCGCGTAGAAATTCCTAACCACACGCGAGTCCTCGTTCCCTAATATTCGCGATTAAACGTTATCTCGCACGAGAGAGAAAAATAACGAGAATTCCAGAGCATAGATTTCTAAAATATTCCAAAACATACTGAAAATTATACAATCCAGAGAAACAAGCATCTAACGTGCATCAGAGTGTTCTCTTTCTTTAAGAAAATTAATATGAGATACCAATGACATGGACCTCGAGAACTTAACCTCAAACGTTCTCGAACTTCGTCTCTACTGCTAATTATAAAGCCACGAAGCTAAACAACAAATTGCGGATCGTCAACGTCTCCATAATACCATTAATGGAGTTTAAAAGGTGAAATCAGCGGAGTTGCGCGGAAATCGAGAGCTGCTTCGATTTCCGGCGATCCGAGACAGGAAAAGCTCGAAGAGAGATCAAAGTTGGAATAGATCGGTTCGCAGAAACCGTGCGTTATTTCCAACGCAACGATCGACGATCGATCGCTGTATGCGCCATCTAGATCGCGACACCCTGCGCTCCTTGTCCCATTACTCGCACGTATCGCGTCGATATGCGTTCACCTATGCGTACGGCGCATGCGCGCGCACGCGTACTCGCACGCGTCTAACCTAGAAACCGGGGACCGATCGAAAGAAAAATCGGCGGTTTCTCCTCCGGAGAAAAATCGAGTCTTCCGCTTCGAGAGATGAAACCGTTCCAGTTTCCCATGCGTGACCCACTCTCGGCTGATGGGAAGAGAGCGCGATACGCGCGTGCACGCTCGCGTTCTCCTTATCAGCGCGAGCGAGCAGGGGCGTGGACCGGTCGAGGAGGAAGAAAAGCCGGAGGATTTCTCGTTGATCTATAGGCAACGGGGTTTTCTAGCATCGGACTGAACAAGCTGCACGTGGATCGTGGACTTTCAACGGGTTCTTCTGGGCCGCGACATGGTTTCTATGCTCGCTAAACGGTGTTTAACCCTACGATGGTGAATCTCGAATCAGACGCGTGCATACGTGTCATATATGTTTAAAATAAACAATTATCACACGTGAATGTTATAATCATACGTGTTCTACCTTTCGAAATACAATTACACGCACACCGAGAAGAGTTGAGCAACGGAATGATGATTTGCGAATTGCTATATTACTTTCCATTTCTTTTATGGATTACGATAACTACTAACTACCTAACCGTACTGTACTGGAGTTGAGACTGAACTTTTTAAAAGATTCTTTTAATCCCTAACCCGGCTCACGACTCCTAGCGAAGGTCCCCGGGGCCCAAAAATCGCAAATCATTGCATGATTGAATTGGTTTATTGCAACACTTTTAATAGATAAATTAAACACCAGGGAATACATTTCTGAGATACAGATAAGAGTAGGACGAAGAGATAACATTTTATAGCTACTAATAGGCAATAATTATTTCAGATTTTTAATTTTCATCTATGTACTTCGGACGATGAAAGATATATAAAATTTCGCAATACATTGCTCGTTGTATTTTTATTATTAGCATATTTAGAACGACCTCGAACGATAAAAAAGTTACGCGTATTCCCAACCTAAATTTTCAAATTAACTCGAGTAGGAGGGGAAAGCAAATAAAAGAAAAGTTAGGGTAAGAGAGGCATGATTTACGAGTCGCATAAGCCTATAAGGATTCGACGCGATTTTCACGCTGCTGAAAGCAGTAACGATTAATCAGCCCGCTGAGAGGAGAATAAATAAAAAGCAACTAAAAAGCCGGGACTGTACCACGAAACTTTGGCTATTGATTGGTTGCGCTGATAATAGGCGACAGATAAAGCGGAAGCTATCTGTCGCGACGTTTACACCGAAACAAAGCTTGATTTACGAACGTCTTCCTCGAAAAATCAAGGACCCGCGGCTCGAACGATAACGCCATGCGTTCCAAGCTGTTTGCTCCCTGTTCCTTCCTCTTTTTTTATTTACAATACGACACGGTGGTATCAGCGAGACTTCGTAGTCTTCGTCGTGGCGTTCACGCCGATAAAGAATCGGCCACCAATCTCGTCGCTCGTATTTTCGAAGCCTGATTACGCCTCGAATATTCGCCTGCCTCTCCTCTCCGCCGCCATCTTCTTTCCGCCACGCGTTCCAGAAACGTCGAACGCGAAACTAGCGCCGCGGCGCGCGGTTCCCGCGAAATTTCGAGAGGACGACGCGCGTAATGGAAAGAGCGTAATCGATACCCTGGAACTTTCGAGCTGTCGAAAGAGATACCGAAAGGAGGATCGTGGTGGTGGTCGCCGCGATTTATACATTTCCCCGAACTCGGCTGCGTGCATCCGGCATGCGGATTCCACTTTCTTTTCGCCCGAAAACCCTCGAACGGAGGACGAAATTGGTAATTGGGGTGTTCGTTTCCAAAACCTGATCAAAAGTCCCCGATTTCACTCGGTCGAATAATCCGAAGGAAAGGTCGGCCGGAGTGGTTACAGTCTAATTTAACGAGGAGAAACCGGCGGATCGGCGAGAAACAGGTGTCAGACCGATAGGCACAGCGACGCGTGTGGTCGCTGAGGAAAAAGCGAAATTCATAGGGAATATCTACGGTGAAGTATAAAGCAGCGAAAAATCGCTCAAAGGGACACGGGAATCCGAGAAATATCAAAAATATGCGAAATTCGAGAATCGCGATAGAAAACCGCGAGTCCTAGGGAACCCTAGAAGGATCCTAGGGAACCCTAGAAGAATTCTAGACACTATTTACGCATAAACTCGTATCGAAGAAGATTCTTGGTGTTCGCGGGGGAAATTACCGAGTGTTTCCGTGGCAATTTATGCGGTAACTATAGAGAATCACCGAGAACACTAGGAAATCCCAGGAATCTGCAGGATCACCGCTCGCACAGAGATATCCACGTAAATCGGCCGTTCCGAGATTTCGATCGCGACTTCGCCCAGAAGTTTCAACGCGATGTTCCTGCAAATATGCCTCGTCACGCGACGAATTACAAATGACGAGAAAACAAACGGAGATGGTAAGAGAGGGACGTATTTCAAGAGCTCGAACGGTCCCTGGCATTACCGGGTATTAACGAAAGTGTTGATCGAACGACGACGGGCAACGGAACAAAGGGCACGATCAAACAAACGCGTGCACAAACAAGCAAGCAATGGCGACGATCGTTAAATCAGCCACGACAAACAACCACATCGTTATAAATAAATTTTGTCGAACAGAAGAGAGAGGGGGCAAGCGCGGAGAAAGACGAGGACAGAAAAAGAAACGACGGTGGTTTGCATCCTTCTTTTTCGATAAAGAAATACATACACGCGTGTACGTGCGTGTACAGTAGCGTTCAAAACTTTGGGATCGAGCGATCGATGAGACGGGTGCACCTGCGAACATTCCGATGGAAAATATATCCGCGTACTCTGTTTTTACGTTCACCGAAAAGTAACGTCGAGCAATGTCTACTTTTATTAATACAGACACGTAGTCACGTATATCTGTTTATTTTTATCACGCCACTTTAATTATCATCTATATATAGCGTATTCGGTTTCAAGTTGCTAGCAAGTAGTTCTAGTGTTAAATTGGTACAGATAACTACGACAACGAAAGCGAAATTATAATCATTAGCATGGTATCCGAGCCTCGTATATTTAACCTTACATAACCTCACATTCTCTGCACCGTAGAGAAAGTAAAACTAGTCGGCAAGCAAACCAAGCACTACGACCTTAAATTTTATTATTCGCCAAATAAGAACTATACAAATTCGAGAAGGGGGCAACGAGAAGCTACTATCCGTAAAAATAACCATGGCAACATGACGAAGTATGGGACAACACGCGTGAATAACAGGAGAGCGTTATTCCTTATTTATTTCGGAAATCGCGAATGGCAAGGGCGTAAGATTTCGACGAATGCTATGTACAACGTGAAAGTACAACGACCGAGGTTCCGATAAATTCGAAGGCGTGAATAAAATTGGCAAATGGCGGATCGGGACGCGAAATCATCGAGGAGCCCGATGACACGGCAGAAGGTCACGAGGCGCGGTTTTGCCAGCGCTTTTTATTGCACGCCATCGTCGAGATTCGCCGACATATTAGTCGATGATATATTTTTGTACGACGCGAATAGATAAGGGACGAGCGTCGACTCGGGGTTCTTTCGAAAGAGATCATCGACTGTATCAGTCGTGATAAGGGATTCAGTCGTCCGCGCATGCGCGCATCTCATAGTTCGCCATCTTCCTTCCCCCCTGATCCGTTTTACTCCTTTGGCTCTTCTCTTTCTCGCTCTTTGTTCCACGATCCTTGTTCGTAGAAAATTCTGTTACGCTCGTTTGAAAAATTTCTGCAGTGTGTACCGCTGGTTATTCCTTATTCGACGTTTTTGTTGGTTATGTTGCCGCTTTGGAACAAACCTCGTTCTCAAAATGGCCACGAACGTTGATCGTCGCAGATTTGCTCGACGATCTGGAGATTTCGATATTTTGATGCTCGTGAAAAAGATCGAGTTTCGGCTCGAAGAAGCCCAACTATGGGCGTGTGGCTTATGTCGCCCCGACCCGTGTTTAAATTTAGAATTCCGCAAATATATTAATGACTTTTTCCCTCCATGATACGTGAAACGTCACATATCCCCTTATCTGACTCGCCTTTGTCAGAACTTTTTAACGTTTTCTAAATCTATGATCTTCGAAATTAATCTTTGAATTGTACCTTTCTCTCTCCTAGTATGCCGAAAATTTTTAAGAAACCGAAAAAGTTGAAACCAGGAAGACATAAATTTGACGAAGGAAGATACTTCACTCGACTGATAAAAGTTATAAAAGATATACTTTGTAGCAAAAGAACTACCTTTAGAAAAATATGTACATTGTCGGGAGGAAATTTACATTCGCTATATTTTCGTCTTTTATTATAGATAAAGAACGATAAATCACATACGCAATTTTAAAAAGCGTATTCAAATTAACAGGAGGCTTCCGCTGCGTTGCTCGAAAGAATTGCATGCACGATCGCGTAAAAATATAAAAATGCTTGTCTAGAAAATTTCCACGAGCGATTCGTTCATTGTTAAATACGTCGACGCGATGGAAAAGATATGAAAAATATTATAGCAACGATACAAATCCATAAATCTAATCCACAAATCGATTGTCAAAAAGTAATCGACCAAACGAAATACAAAGAATAAATTAAAAATAAACGTTGTTAACAAAATCGGTATTACAAAAATTCTCTTTGAATCGCGACATAAAAAGCATTCGACTAGTATTGAAAAAAAAGTATTGAAAAATCCGGCAAGAGGAATCCTGGGATTGTTTCGAGCAGACGTAGCATCGGCGAGGATTTTCACGCTGTTATCTAGAAATCTAGGGAGAAAATGGAAGAAAAATAAAAGTAACAGTGAAAGATCGTGTCGACTCACCTGGGAGCATTGATGATCGGTCGGCCCATTGCCCGTTGCTGGCGCTTCTCGTTGCTGGGAAGGCGCAGGTAATCTTGGTCGCCAAAGAGGAACAGATCCTTTGAAATAATCATGTCCACCGTGTGGTTGCCGGTTATAGCTGCCCGCCTCTCTCTCTTATCTTTCTCTCACTGCCGAACCACGGGCTTAACAACGCACCACGACGACAACGACGTCAAACGCGACGAAATGTCCTCACCTAAGTCCCGCCACCTCGAAACGTCCAGCGCGATCTCCAACGACGATTCACCAAAGCGATCCGCTTGCTGTTGTTGCTGCTGCTGTCTCCCGTCAGCAAACGAGCATATTCGCCAGTCAATGCCGCGACTTCGTGCCGATTTTCTGTCCAGACACCTGGTCGCGACCATTAAGTCCTAGTGAAACTGGTAATCGAACGAATTGATCGATACAACGAGATGATCCAATGAACAAAGCACTGTTCGACGCGAATATACTTCTTCCACTTCTTCTCCTGGGGATAACTTAAACAGGATTAAAGTTCTCGTCAGAGTTCCTTGTCTTTGGCAGGATCGTCGGATACGGGTCTTTAAGAGGCGATTTACGATGCAGGTTTACGATGATTCGTGAGTGAAAACGTTGGTTACGCGACTGTTGGTAAGTCCTGATAAATTCGGAGCGTGTTCGCTGTATTATGCACTGTAGTTCCTCTAGAGATGGGCTCCGCTCGTCTGAAAAAAGGGGAAAACGAGTTAGAGACGTGCCGAAAAGGAAATTTTTCTTTTTGGGAGCTAACGACGAGTATAAAGGTTGTTATCGCGAATTCTTAGTCTTTGGAATATTATCATAAAGCAAGCGTCAAACGTCTGTACTTCGCTACGGAGTGATACGAATTTCAGAGAACAGAACGAGACAGCGTATAGTGCACGAAATAAGCAAACACAGACAGTTTGTTTAATAACTCCGTTTGTTAAATACTCTTCTTCATCGCGAATACTCCGTTTTTATTTTTACTAGAATATCTAATCTTGGAAAATTAGAGAAGTCGGAAAGACTATGATTTCACGATACGATTTACGATAAGTAATCCCTTGCTGAGAAATGTTGGAAAATACTCAAAAACGTCTTTCTCTTTAAGAAGAAGTAGAAAGTAAATACCGTTGATGTAAGGTTATGGATTCCACGGCGTAATCTTTTCAACGCATAATCCAGAAATTCTCTCGTGCGAAAAATAATCCCTTTCGGGAGGGTTAATTATGTCACAGGTCTAAGCTTGGATTAAAATTAACGACCTCGGTAATCGAATTTCGATACTTCTCCTTAAATCCAACATCTCGCAAAATTTCTTGCCACGGATATAGATACAATTCTAAAAATAGAATGGCCGAGTCACGGCAGAAAAGCTAGAGAAGTGACACAACTATGCAATGTCAGCATGCCCGAAATCTTAAATCAAAATTAATCGTTTGAAGACTGACAATGAGTCTTTTCCCTAACGCGTTATTCTTCTAACGAATAAAGTTATGAATTATCAGGATTCTTCGGTTCATCGACTAAACGTACATACTGAGAGATAATTAGAGATCATATATATTCCTATACTTCCACTAGACAGAGAAACAGAGTTTACAGAATTATTAATACGATCAATGAATTTAAATAAATTCCCCAGAAAATGCATCCACTGTAACCGTAACCTAAATCTCGATATTCGACATGGTATTCGCTATACATACAGTAACATATATCCCTTTCCGCCGTTGTAAAAACATAATGCTATCCCCACCCCTGACGTGCCGTTATAAATGGCGGAAAAACAGACGGAAACGTTAAAAGATCAGAGAATGTCAAGTTCCTCTATTTTCAAGCGCGCTGTCTATTCGCAATGGAGCTCGTTCCCGCTCTAGAAACAATTTTAATACGGCCTGCGGGCCGTAAGTTCAGAATTACGAGCGGTCCATTCCAGCTGCCCGTACAACCGATATTCGCTGGTCTGTTCGCGCAACGAATGCCTGGAATACGCTGCACTTGCGCGCGATCGCGAGAGAACGGCTCGCGTTCACGCGTTCATTCATGATCGTCTATTAGCAGTACCGAAGGTAATCATGTCCGCTGGGTAATCCGTTACCAGCGACGAGGACGACGCAAAAACGGGACGCGCGAGCTTTTCGCGTGAAAATAGCGGCTTTCTGGACGTACCCACGTTACAACAATAACGAACGCCTAAAAAAAAGTCGATATTATTTTCGGCACGACTTGTCGCGCATTCGTTGCTGCTTTTCCACTTACTCTCTTTACGCCTGCTCTCTTCTTGTTAAACTAAGGAACTGCGTAACCGACGTGACTCTCCTGGTTTCAATGGATTCGTTAATATATTCAGCCTTTCCAGCCGTTCTTTCGTTATGTTAAATGTTCATTATGTTTCTCGTGAGGAGTAGAGTTATCTGGAATGAAGTTTTTAATGTCACTGTAGGTACAGGGTAATTCGAAAAACGGTTTCGAAACACGTATGCTACGTTGTAGGTTAGACGCTTGCAGCGCCACCCCACTAACTGACCGATTTTAAACGGGACGAATGTGTAGGATATTAAAAAGTTATACCCGATTCGGTATGTGTGTATACGTGTAGCGAGGTTCCGTTGATTTATAGAATGCACGAAAAATGTATACCTTATTGTTCCGAAAAGCGTGATTCACCTTGCACCGTGAAACGAAAACGTGAAAAACCGACCGTCGAAACGGCTTATTGTAGCCCGAAGATATTCCAAACAAGCCGCGCGGAACGTAAATAAAAAATGCTGCCAACGTTTCTTGCAGCGCGACGTTTACAGCTTCCGAAGCCCGACGACAAAGAAGCATGTGAAAAATCCGTTTCGATTTCGCGAAACAGAAATACATATGTCGTATATACACTAACATTTGTACATATATACGCACATATATAGGTCACCTATTTTTGTTCATCAACGCACAGACTAGCACCACAGAATGTTTGCCGCGATCGACTTCCGAATTCTTCGCATAATCCGAATCGTCGCCATTACACCGTGGATTGTCGGTTATTTATCGACGAGATTTGTCAGTCGTTTAAAGTCGCAGAGTCCTCGCGCGATCGAGAGCAAAGACGAATATGGTGGGGGCCAACGGGTCGTTCCGTACGTCGTGTTTGAAGCTGACGAAGTAAATCGAGCGGATATACGCTGCGCGCATGAGAACTCGTCCCATATTTACATCGCGCCAATTTTCACCCGCCAACTGTTAAGCATTAGTCACGGATGAGTGGCGCGTATACGAGAGACGCCTCGTGTATCGTGAACATCTTCTTCTGCCCCGGTCAGAGATGATTTTGACAGGCGTTTCTAATTAGTCGAGTCGAGTTGTACAGTCCTGAGGCGTGATCAACCAGCGTCGTTTTAATTTCATGGCCTCGCGTGCAAAACCACCGATTGTCTGACGTACACTGACGTTTCCATTTCCGTTCGACGGTTTCGTCAAGCGTGTCAACCTTCGAACGTGAAATTAGTAACGTATCTATGGTCACGCGACTGATGCTCCCTACCGCCTACTAGTGGCGCTGATCGAAATCGACAAGCGTTGAGAAAGGTTATGATGCGGTCGGTACGAAGAAAGCCAACGGTCGCGTTAATTCGGCTGCGTGCGTCGACCGAAAATACGATATCGAAAAATAGATTAACGAATTCCGATTCCAGCCGTGCATTTTTCTTTTTTATCGTTTTCGTATGGCGTTGATATTTTGCTTAAGTATCGTGGGCGGCAAATCCAAATCTTTTATATCGAACGTGTGGCTTATATGCATATGTGTGTGTATATATATATATTGGCAACACTTTCGACGCGCGAACCAGTTCGATGTCATTTTGTCCCGAAGGAAAAAGAAACAAGGCGACATGGTTGAAATTTTTAATAAAGCTAAAGATATATTTAGTGACGCGTACTATCAATGAGAATATACACGATGATTAAGAACAATTATCTCATCGCGAGTAGTACGTTTCATGTCACGGGTGCAACGATCTCGGTCTACAAAACGACAAGATCAATGAGCACAACCGGCCGGCTGATAACTAGCAACGAGATTATAATTTTGAATTTTAAAACTTTAACAAATCCAGCTTACGATTACATCATTCGATGTTTGAATTAAGTTTCATAAAAGAAATATACAAACAATCGAATGTCCCTGATTCCAAGATTATATTACAAAATTTCCCGTGGCAATTATTACGTTTCTAAACCATCTAAACGCTATCATCGGTAACGTAAGTAACATAAATAAAAGAAATAAAACGAACCTTTTTTTTCAGATTTACTCGCAGCAGTGTTACAAAGATATTTATGTCGGAAGCAACGTATAAACTACTAATTACCATGGAACTAACCTCACATGCGTACGAAGCGGTAGAAAGAGAAAAAACATAGGGGCTCGCGCGCATGCGTAGAGGACAAGAATAGGCGAATGACAATGCACTAGGAAAAACTAATTTGGCACAGACAAAGGAAACATAAACAAGGTAAATGGCTATTTGTCAAAACGATTAACAGTGTAAAGCTTAATTTTTCCGCCTCCACACTGATTATCAAGCGGAATCGAACGCGTGAACGGGGCAAAAACACGTACTTATCCTGATTTACTCGATTAGAATACACAAGTCAACCGGTTGGATTTGTTCCAAAACGAAGTTGTTCCTTTCAACGCTACAACCATCCGGCTTAATCGGTGTTTTCGGGCATCGGAAATCAAATGCACGCCTAATTGAAATAACCGCTATCGAAAATACATGTCATAACCACCTGGATTCGGCATCATCCCGGCGCATGATTAACATCGATACTAACCGTCCCGCAAACATCGGTGACGAGACTTACCCTGCACTTGCAAAGGATGAACCTTCTTGGTGAAAAAAACAAGGTGATACTCTATATTTAGATGATCTAAATCCGAATTTTTCCCGCCCGGTTATTCCTGGCTTAAATAGTTCATCCGAATTTCAAGAAAAGCACCGTAACTATAGAAACAGCAAGCAGCAAGATAAGGTGCCGTCGACTCGTGGCAAAGTCTACCATTCGTTGATTAGATACGAAATTAGAAAGGTTCGTGAACTTAACGAACAAAGCGGCAAAATGGAGCTACAGTATCAATCGTTCGAAAAAATTAAACTATTACATGTTTTCTTTTTTCTCTTTCTTTCATCTTTTTTCCCCCTCAATAATGTTGAACAATAATCTCGACAACGTTATTCCAGGCAAGAGTGCTGCTCAGCACGGTTTTCGAGAACTTTCGAGATAAACGAGCTACTTTTTGGTGCAAGAAGATTGACTTTGCAACAACCGTCCAATTAAGTATTATTACGAAAATACGATGTTTATAATATCCACGGTAGGTAAGGTCAGCGTATCTGTGATAAGGTCATTGCAAGAATGACGTACGCGTCCTTCGGTTGTTCGTCCTCGAACGTAAAGGAATTAATTTTTAATGAGAAAATATCTGGTTTCGTTGAATCTTGCGTAAAATCGTTCGCCACGCGACCACATTTCTTACCAATGCTTCGAAAATTCACCTAGCATACCCTCGACTCGGCTTTCAAATGTCACGATTCATTTTTTTCAAGATGCAGATTGCGATCCGGACAGAATATCGAACGATCGAAGGCAAGATTGAAAGGAGAAAAAAGATATCAACGCTTGGCCAATTATAATCAAGATATTTTCCTACAATAGGGCATTGACACACGAAGAACCTTTGAACGAGAAAACACCGGTTGCAGTGAATGACCCTACGCCCTTGATATTCTCGAAACACGTTCACTCCGTTTGAAACTCGCATTTGAAACATGTACTCGCGCGACACGAAAGGGAAGATTATCGGACATTGTAAGAGCAATGAAAAAATTAGGTCGATGTGATGCTACTGCTACAATGCATCGCAGCATCTTGCGGAGAAGAATTCTCAAAGCAGCGCGTTACGTCTCGCGACAAATGTTGGTATTGCCGATACTCTTGGTTATCATAAATCGAATATATCATAGAATTCGAACTGCCAGCTCGTTAGGATTAGAATATCTTTAACAGGAATGGAGTATCGGCGAGAAGTTTGTCTCCGAATATTACGAGTTTCCAGGCGAAAGGAAGGAAAAGGTTTGTAAAGGTTATATTATAAAATCAGGTAGATACTACTCACGTAAAAAGCACAAAAAATCCTAGTGTTTCTTGTTGTTATCGCAGATCTAATCGGGGTATGTGTTGGATCACAGAAGAACCCGAAGAAAACTTCAATAGGTTTGGAATTGGATGTTAGCCGTAGCCGGTATCTTCGGCCTCGTCGTCCTCGGCGTCGTCCTCTTCGTAGCTCCTGTCACACATGCACTGTGCATCGGCCACGAACATGCGGCCATTGCGCGGCACGCAGTCAATGAACCCGCATTGCTTTTCACCCGAAGTCTTTGCCTTTTTTTCCCTTCTTAAAGCCCTGCACGCACTATCGCCGTCCTCTATCCGCGGATCTTCAGCCGCACACTCACGACATATATTCCGGTGGCGGTTTTGCACGAGGAACACCCGACCCTCCCGGTGTTACTGATTCTCTTGCCTCTTCCTGCGCCGTGTCGTCGTTGTCTCTATCCCTCTTTCTCTCTCTCTCTCTCTCGCTCTCTCTCACTCTCTCTCTCACTCTCTTTCTGTCTCTCCCTCTCTCTCTCTCTCGCTCTCTCTTTCTTTCATATATATGTATATATATATGTGTGTGTGATACGCGGGTGCGCACGCGCGTGTTTCACATCTCTCCTCGCTTTCGCACGTGTATATACGTATGTATACGTCGCGACGAAAATTCCTCTCTGTCCCTCTTATTTTGCTCTCTCTCCCTCTGCCTACCTTCGTACGGTCGTTCAGTGACCCGCTCTCTCTTTCTCTCTCTCTAACACAAATGCATGCGACTACGATTTTTCACCAATTTTTTTTTTTTTTTTCTTTCTCCCGTTATTACAATCCACGCATCGAGAGAAGAAAAATGAATACGTATGAAGAATAGGTGCACGTTTGGATACGGGATAAGGGACCGCGATGTCGTATCACGAGCACTCAAACAGACTGATTCGTACCGAAGTCTCGTGTCCCCCCCGAAGTTCGACCACAGCTTCGCGACGCGACACTCGCGGCGGTCGGATGCAGACTGAATCGGACGCTATGTGCCTCGCTCGTGTATTGCCAGAACGTCCCTCCCCTAACCACCCTCCCCCTTTCTCGCTCGTTCTCTTTCTCTTCCCCCTATTTACTTCTCTTCGCGGTGGCTATCAGCTCGTGCCAGACCCCAGGCTCATTTTTACTGGCTACGCGCGAATACATGACCAGACCGGAGGGGAGAGAGAGTCTTATTCTTGAAATGCAGAATCTTTTGTTACCGAAGCTTCCTACTTTTGTTCGATATAGATTAATCACCGACCACTGATAAAAACTTGTCCGATTGTACAATGTGCTAGCATTTAAATCATCGGCACGCATCTTTCTTATTTTGTTTTTTGCATTTTTCCTTATATTTCGAACTTGAATTTGATAAACTGGATATCTAAGAGTGATAAGCGATAAATTCATAAGCACGATGAATTTTGCTCGCACATAATGCATAGAACGTTATTAATTACATTTTCTCCATTTCGAACTACCATTTTAAAGCTTACAATTTATAGATTAATATAACGATGATATTACTCGATCATATCACGAAATGAATAATTTTCTATAAATGTAGTCAAAATCAGTAGTGGTGAAGTATATTATAACGCGTAGTAGAATTCGAGTAAATTTAAAAATTAAATTTATATGATCCATATTTTTCACATTTGTTTTCAACATTTTATTTACTGAATATATATTATACACTTCATATACTTGTACCTATTGTAGTTATAATAATACTATAACGAATTATTAATTAACCGATTATTTTATTTGAATACTTTAAATATTTACTTAACACAAAGAATTAAAAAGAACGCCAAGAAGCTAAGTTTCTCTAACTACTACGTATACACTAAAGCATGAATATTGAAACATTGTATTCATTCGTAATCCATCTTATTATTTCTATATTTTTCATTATCACAATTGACAAATTTTATGTCTTTATCTCTTAGGCAAACCAGGTCTATAATAGCACTGTGATCAACAAATAACATTAGTGTTTCTTACAAACAAATAAAAATAAACAAATATTTAAACATAAAACTTACTTCATTAGATCACCTTCGCAGCTATCCCAACATAATACATCTGGATGTGATATTTTATACTCTAACAGATTATTAAATTGTTTTTGTAATCCCTATAATTAAAATATAGATGAGTCAGTATAAGTTTATGTCAAGTAACAAATTTCGTATCATAGATATTTCTATTGTAATACCTGAATAAGCTTTACAGTTTCTATAGTGCAAACAAGATTTTCAATATTTCCTAAACTAAAATAATTTTTTTTTTTTCTTTCTGAAATAGTCGAAAATATTAATGAATAGATGTTAATTAAATATAAATTGCATAAGCTGCAAATCCACCTACTTCTAAATATATCCGCACTAGCAAATAATAAAATTGGTACAGTAACACATGTAGTGTCATGCAGATAAATTGATGTCGATAATCGCTTTGTAAAATATGTAATATATGGACTAGGAAATCCAATAACTGAACAGTTTACACTTGACGGATGAACAGCGACTGTGAGTCCATCTTCGGGAGTAAATGCACGACTTCCACGGATTGAATCATTGCTGGAAAACCCGAAATGAAATTTATTGTCTTTCTATTTTCATTAAATGTCGTTATTATCTTAAAAATCATGCGTACGTTATAACAGCAATATTGGGGTATAATCCAGCACATACTATTGCTTTGATCAGTAATATATTTTTAGAGTTTCTGTTAACTTCAGCCGCATTCGGATTTTTTTCTTTCATAAACTTCATGTTACATAAATGTTCGGCAAATTGATTTTTCATTTCACAAAGAAGTTTAAGCGTATTGAAAGAAAGAAAATATTTCTGACAAAACATGCTTGCTACTCCACCTTTGTACGCTATTTCAAATCTCCTTAATGCTTCATAAAAAGCAATATGATCGCTAAATTCGTACATACTTAATTCAGTTTTTCGTGTTTGTGCTTCATCCTGTTTTCCGAAAGGACTGAAAAATGCATCTTTAAAACTAAGAGTTGCAGCGATTGAAAAAATTGGTTGTACACACGAAAATAGAACTCCCCATATAATCATTTTCCCTAATAAAAATAAGAAACAAAATGATTAACGTAAAAACGTACCGAAAAAAAGTTATGTAAAATTACACGTAATATATAAAAATATTACCCATTCGTGGATCTAGTGGCAACTGTGCCAAATGATACCCTAAAGGAGTCAACTGTTCCTCATTATCTAATGCATTCAGTTTTCGAAGTAAATCCAAAGAAATTTCTATAATGTCCAAATTTGGGGGATCCATAACATTAGTCAGGAAAGTTTTAACTGGCCCCAATTGTAAAATTTTTATTTGTAAAATAACTAGCTCCAAACGGCTCCTTAACATTTCAGGTAATGGATATGGCTGAAAGAACCTTTCTCTAGTTTTCGTATACAAATGATAACAAATACCAGGTTTTACTCTAAAAAGAATGTAATGTATGGCTATTGAAACAAATATCTTACATGACAAATCGATCTGTTAATAATTTTATTGAATCATCTTACCTGCCTGATCTTCCTCTTCTTTGTTTAGCATTCGCTAACGACTCCCATTCAGGTTTTAAAGTTTCAATATTTTTTGCAATATCAAATTTATCATACTTCATTTTTCCGGAATCAATAACATACACTATATCTTCAATAGTTATAGAAGTTTCAGCTATAGGAGTTGAAATAATTATTTTCCGAATTCCATCGGGTGGTACTTCGAATATGAGGTTTTGTTCAACAGTTGGCATACGAGAATGGAGAAGATAGATAACATATTTATCTAGATATACAATAATTTTTGTAAACTCTAAACTTATTATGAAATAAGGATTATATACGAATTACTATGTTAAATATACTTGCCTTCTGAATACCACAAAGATTTCAACAGCATAGTATATAATTTAACTATGTCACTCATACCAGGAAGGAAAACTAAAATAGCTCCAGGCTCTTGTGTTACACAGATGTAGTAAATTAATGTTTGTATAAGTTCAAGAGACATGATTTCACTACATGGTTGCATCAGTTCGTCAAGAATGTTTTGTGGATATTTTCCCTGTACCATAAGTAGGAAAGAAAGGGAAAAGTAAATACAACACATGTAAGTATGTAAGTATACTTACTTTAAGTTCGTTTATACATTGCTCAATACAAGAGTCAGATGAATCGTAAGAATACTTCTTACGTATTTCCGATTTAAATTTAAATCTGTAATTCAAATTATATTGTAACTATTTATCTATATTATTTTTTATAAATAAACTTACTCTGTAAACTTCAAAACATCCTCTAAATAATATTCTTGCACTGGATAAGTAAACCCTGGAATATGGATCATTGGGCAATTATCATAATATTCCGAAAACCTTTCGGAATTAAGTGTTGCGCTCATTAAAAGAACTTTTAAATCGGATCTCTACAAAATAATTTTTCCTTATATAAGAAAATATTAATATTAATGCTCAAATTTATTATCAAGCTGTAAATCAAATTAAACGTACTTTAGGAATAATAAACTTCAACAAAGTAAGGATTAAATCAGTTTCCATAGACCTCTCATGAATTTCATCCAATACAATATGAGAATATTCTTTCAAAGCTGGACTATTTTGTACAAATTGCAATAACATCCCAGTTGTACAATACAATATACTACCTTTTCTTCTTGGTAATACTCTGTACATAAAAGAAAATATAATTATTACTTATTATATTATATCATATCCAAGTAGTAGAAGAAATAAAAAATAACAATATACTTTTCAAGTCGGACTTGAAAACCAACAGATGTACCAATGTTTTCTGCTCTCTCAGCTGCAACTCTTTTAGAAACAGATATAGCTGATATCCTCCTAGGTTGAGTACAAATAATCTGTGTAATACTACCATTACCTTGTTCAATTGCATCATCTAATATGTACTGAACAATTTGTGTTGTTTTTCCACAACCTAAAATATATTTTTACAGTGACTATATCTAATAACATATACATATCACAAAACATACATTAATCAAGTAACCAATAACATAAATATATTTAACCTCATATGATTTAAAATTAATTATATTATTTATATAAATGCTCTGATACTAAATATTTACCAGTTTCTCCACTTATTAAAACAACTTGATTTTCTCTAACTAATTTTAATATTTCTGATCTTTTCTCATGTGATGGTAATTTTGATCTAAACTGTACCATTTTCTTATATTCTGGCAAAGATTGCTTTATTTTATATTCTTCTAACAATTTGGCATCTAGATTAGTATCTCTTTTTAATTTTGTTTCAATCATTAAAGCGCTGGAAATATTTTCTTGTATGTTACCAGATAACATTTTCATAAACCTTCTTTTAAATTGAGAATCATGAATATGTATGTATTTATTCTCCAATGTATCATCTATATCTTTAGTGTAAACATCGTTGTATAATTTATTATAGTGTCTTTCAAAATTTTCTATTACAGCCATAATTTTTTTCTTAATATGTTCAGGTAAGTTAATAAGTCGAACTCCAGCTGTTGCTGCCTTCCTTTTAGCCATGTCTCTGTAAAACAACCCTATTTCTTTGCCTGTTAATCCAGGTGGGTATCTTGGTCCTCTACTATGTCTTTGGCCATTACGATAACCATTAGACTTAGAACCTTCACCTCCATGTCCTAAACATCAGTTAAACGAGTGATATTTTAAATACACATTTCTATCAAGAAACACTCTATATAATCATTTTTAATTGTAATAATTTAATAATTTACTAATTTAGTTAATAAAATAACTAAATTTAATAATTTAATTTAAGAATTATAATAATTTAAATTTGCAATGTATCTAAATATTTTTGCAAATTAGAAATGTATTTTTCTCCATTTTGCCTTGTAATGCTCAGACAGTAAATCAGTAGACTTTTTACTTTTTGAATACTTTTACACAATGTTGAATAATACTATATTGCATATGACATTACAATAAGCGTGTAGGTACAAAACACAATAAATTTATTAACTTGATAGGTACCAAAAAATAAAAAATTTGCTTTATCCAATTTCATCATTATCAAATTTCAAATCAAAACAAATAGAACATAAGTTTTGTTTACCGCATTTACCTTTTGAATACATTTTTCGTGCTGTCGAAGGATGTGACGTTCCTATTTCACCTAACAAATTCACCTACCAGAAGACTAATTATCTAGAAATAATATACTATTGATTTTCACTAAAAGTATCTCTAAAGTTAAACGATTGGTGCATACTACATCCAATCAAAATTTATCTAATGCACAAATTGTTATCACTTAATACATAATTGACTTAGTTCACAAAACCACAAAAATCATATTTAAAAAATACATATAAAAGCTGCTCAATCAATGCTTAAATCTGATAGCAATCAACTAAAGGAATGTATAATTGTATTTAGATTGAGAATATATGAAAACAACTTTAATATCTCGAAATTATACTTTCCTCACTAGTATTACTTTATAAAATTAAATCTAGCATAAGGAGCACGTTAGTAATAATTGTATATGCTGTACACAGACGAAAAGATAACTAGCGGGATAACATAAAGACAAGAGACGTAAGTATTTCACTTGTTTCGTCTAACTCCACCTTTAGTCTACGCCACCTACGCAACCTATGTGTATGCTATCGCTTTATCACGTTATCTCACTCAGTCTCCTTTCTTTATAATTGTATTAGAGAAGTTGGACCTATTGCGTTGTAGTTATTTGGACTTACATTCTACTAAGTAACTGTATATTGAGTAGTACAGTGATCATCATTTACTTAATAAGATAAGTGCTAAGTAGTGGTGCATGCATATTTAAAATCAAACATGGATACTACGGAGGTAACAACAGTTTCAAAGAAATTAAGCGAGTGCAGTGATATTAATGATGTTTATGGACCGAATGTAAAGATTCTTCCATGTAATAATCAAGTGAAGGAATTGCAAACTATATTGCGAGATAAGTAAGTAAATTAATACAGAAAATTATATGATTTGGCACATACAAGTGTTTCTTTTTTTAGTATTAAAATGTCGGCCGATTGTTGGTACATTATGTTGTTTGTCTCTAATTACAGAAATTAATGGGTACGATACACCTTTGTTTACAGAAATACCACGAGGAGTGATTTCAAATTCTATGCTGACCGTTTGGTAAGATCGTTCTCTTGTTTTTTTCTTTTTTTCTTTTCTTATTTAATTATTGTCCCAAACATTTGGAATTAAAAATTTAATAATAATCGCAAACAAATTATTTTATTAATCGTGACTATTCTTTCATCTTACAGCTCATATTTTCATAATTTTGTCAGAAAGATATAATTATTATTAATAAAATTTAATACAGAATTTATTACAAATATATTAGTTATATCAAATAGATATTTTTATATTAACATTTCTTTATTTTTTCTAAAATGTATATTTATAATAAAAAAGTAAGAAATTACATAATTAATTCAATATTTTTAGATAAGATTAGTGATAGAAGAAAGTTTAAATCAATTACCTTTTTTTAAATGTGTGGTAACTACACCAACTGGTGCCAAATACAATGGTTTAAGGTATCAAAAAGGAAATTGTGGGGTATCTATAGTAAGAAGTGGAGAAGCCATGGAACAGGTATAATACAAATTTTATTAGCAATGAAATTGTTAAATCATATTAATTGTCCATATCTTTCAGGGTTTAAGAGACTGTTGTTGTAGTATAAGGATTGGGAAAATATTAGTTGAAAGTAACATAGACACACATGAAGCCAAGGTAGTTTATGCAAAGTTTCCAGATGATATATCTGAAAGGAAAGTTTTATTAATGTATCCAATAATGAGTAAGTATAAATTGTACGTTTAAGTTTTTATATATATTATATTATAAGATCAGTGTTTTATTTCAAATAAAAGGTACTGGAAATACTGTCATAAAAGCAATTGCAGTCCTGAAGGAACACAATGTACTTGAAGAAAATATCATTTTATCAAATTTATTTTGTACACCAATTGCAGCTAAAACTCTAGTTACTGCCTTTCCTCAGGTATGTATGTTTATTTAACTGTATTAGTAATTAATATAATCATTTTATACTTACTAAATAAGTTTTCTTTTCTTATATAGATTATAACATTATTTTTACAACTTTTTACTAAAAATAAGATACTTCTTTTATGTAAATATGATGTTAAAACAAGTATATATGCTTTATTCGATCTAAATACTTTGTAGATAAATATTATTTAATTAGTTTTCTATAATTACTTTTACTTTTTATCAATCTTTAAGAAAATGAGTTATGCTTACAAAATTTTTCATTGGTTACACTAATTAAATTATTTCATTATACATATGATACTGTCATATTAGATATACATTAACAAATTCTGACTTTTAACTAATTATTGTAAATGATATTTAAAGATCACGAATATATTCTAATATTTTGAATGAAATTGGACTTTACAGATGAAGATTTTGACATCGGAAATTCATAGCATTGCCCCAAATCATTTTGGACAAAAATACTTTGGTACGGATTAATTAAATTTTATAAAGAGAAAAAACATTGCATGCTATTGAAAAAGGTCATATATTATAAACAAGTATAATATTGCATAATATTTAATTTATTCGTAACACTGGTCAATGAATTTAATAAGGATAGTTGTGTAATTTCATTTTAGTATTGATACTTGTTTAAATTACACACATGAAAAATTGTATTAATATAAATGAACCAGAAAAACAGATATTATACATATGACATGAAAATGTTTCTTGAGAAATGTACTGTATTAGGGGCATCTTTAATTTATAATTTTCTATTTGCGATTTATTGTAGATATTCGTGATATTAAAGTGATGAAAGGAAACCTTTGTAAAATTTTATGAACTTATCAAATGGGTATCTCAGAAATGTGCAAAACATATGAAAAGAAAATTTATGATTATTTCTTAACTAATTTACGAGTGTGCATATATGTATGTATGTATTTTGAGATCACATGAATCTTCTGCAAATAGATTTTCTGATGTTATTATAAGGTTATAAGTGATATGTTCTATTACTATTTAACTAAAATAAACCAATCATATATTGATTGAATAATCTTTTCTGCATAATATATCAATTACAGCATTTTTCTGTTTTTTTGCTGTGGATACTATAAACCATGAATTTTTACTGAACAAATATTCCTCTACTAATATGCATCAAATAATGCACAAAATATAATGTTTCATGTAATTATTTATTAAAATTATGATATATAACATTTTTTTGAATGTTAAATATTTTAAAAACTATTTAATTCTTTTGGCTTTTTTGTATTGCTATATATGATACCTTAGATAATTTCTATTAATAATATTATAATTTATAATATGATCTATAATACTAGAAATCTAATATAATAATTATTTAACAATTATCAATAGTTCTCTATAATTGTAACAGAAAATATAAAATATTGCAAAATATTATAATACTATTTGTATGGTAAAGCACAATTTTTATTCAATAGTTAAAAATACATTTTGCATTAATCATTTAATACATAATTTACAAGTGCAGAGTTAAAATAATGATCTTAAGATAAATTTTTTGTTAAATATAATTATACATTCATAAATGAGAATATTTTTTAAATACTTTACTTTTAAGTACATGTCTTAGATTAAATTTGATAAGCAATGAAACATACAGGATGGGTCACTTAAACCAGATCACCCTATTGCTTTTCATAATAGTAAAAATAATGTCAGATCAAAGTTACTTGATTTTAAAGGGACCGTGTTATGATGTCAATATTTTTTCTGCAAATTAAGACAAAAGAAATATAAAGGTTAAACGTGTTTTTTTAAGTGGAATGATATAATTTTTTATTTACATTTTGATAAAACATTTTAAGAGAAGTACAATTGAAAGTAATTCGAAGTCACTTCAGATGAACTACAATGAAAAATAAATTATTTCAAGACACGTTTCGAATATAGTCGAAAATATCTTGTATATTCTTTTGTCGTTGGTAGGTCATCCTCGTTATCATTATTATGGATCATAAAACATAAAGAAAACTACATTTAATCGCAGCGTATATTTATCTGTATTTACGTATGTTATTTCTAGTTTGTTTATCGACTAAATTGTGGATCTACATGACCTTCAATTTTGTTCAATTTGTTCAGTTTTCAAAAATGCGTTATTTGAAAAAGAAAGTGCTAGATATTTATACGAACGTGGTAAAATTATGAGGAAATCAGTCCGTGTGTATAGTGAAAGATTTACCGATCGTGTCAGACTATCATAGTCTATCTTCAAATATGTTATAAAAAATTTGAACAAACTTGAAGGGTACATAACAAAATAATTCGATTATGTTCTGTGGCCTATAATAACGATAACGCGAATGACATACCAGCAACAAAAGAAGATACAGGATGTCTTCACAGTATTTTAATTTTTTCTACTTCTCATTAAAGTAATTTCAACTATCCTAATTATATTTATTTTAATATATGCTAATAGTGTGTGAACAAGTATAAATTGCAGCATAATATCTAACATAAAATTAAATATAAGTTTATAAAAATATACACCAAAATTATATATTACAATGTTGCAGATACTGATGTATTTACATAATGTCACTTTTTATGAATATGTACAGAACTAAAATAATTTGTTGTAAAATCAGGAATCATTTTATTATGTTTTGCTGAAATACATAGTTAGTTTAGTAATAGTATATTAATCAAATTTTTTATGTGATTGTTAAGTAGTATCTAGAATTAATTATGCAACTTATATATCTAATACATTTTTTGTTTATATATAATTATTGTTATCTCTCATACTTGTTTCCTTTTTTATTAATTTTAGTTGATCATTGTATCTTTAATCTCTCTCCCTCTTTTTCTTCTTCTCTTCTTTCTTCTTTTTCTTGTATCGCAAAACATACATGTAATGTGCCTATAAAGAGAGCTACATTACAGTATCTAAAACAATGATTTTAAGAACCATATGTACATTACTACTATATGATTTGAAGGTACAAAAATGTCTGTTGTGTCAATACATTTCTTATATTGTGAGTTATGTACCTCAAAGTAATTTTCATCATTTGATAGTGTAGTAATATTTATATTTACAATAAATTTTTATTAATTAATATATTGTATAATATGTACATCTTCAAAGATATGAATAAAATTTTATAGCAAATACTAATTACCTAACACAAGCAATCTAAAATATCTGAAACTTTGCAAAGAAGATACATATAATTTATTTTTATATATAAAGATATGGCTTTTGTGTTATTCTAAGATTTATTTATCTTTCACTTTGAGTAAAATGATGGTATCTTCCTATCATATACTTTTTTATTATTACATATTTTAAAAATTTAGTTTTGAAAAAATTTGTATTAATTTTAAATTTGTACAAATATTATTATCTTTTAATATTATATAATTAATGTATCTTTTAATAACTTATGTATTTAGAATTTGATAAAAATTTACTTTAGTGACTTTTAGTCCAAATAAACTTTCTCTTTTGATTTTTTGAAAAAAGATTGTATTTTAACATTAAAAAGAAATATGGATCGAGCAAGCTTAAGAAAGTAATGTATTTTGTATTAAATTTTTACAAGAAATGAAATTTAAAAAAAATACAGTATACGTGGACTGACCTCAACGATTTTAGGCCGGTGACATGCAGCGTTAAAATGACGTAAGTTACAATGTATCGCAAATCCTAACGTACGTTCTGGTGTAAATACGTTTATGAAAAATTAATAAATAATAATAATAAATTAATGCACATTATACCGTTGGTTAAATGCAGGTTAGTAATGTATAGTTTAATGTACGAAAATGTATTGCTGTGACATATGTTTGTGATATCCGTTGCAATGCAAATCGTTTCATCATTCTTGTGTCCCCAGTCATAGATTATATGATTTTGAATAACTTTTATCTGAACAATAATTGTCGCTCGGCCTTAGTATTTGAGATATTTGGAAAAATTATTTGCGTTACTACATTGAACTCTGCCTGTATTTGTGTCTGTATATGAATACATCGTAAAGTCACTAAATTAAATTTTTATCTAGAATTTTATTCATTGTAGATTTATAAATAATGTACATTAATATTCCAAAAATATGTTAACAATTACTGTTTGCAGGCTGTTCTCGTTTCATCGCATGAAAGACTACAAATATACAAGGGAAATATATTTGAAGAATTTGTTTCATAAACATTGTGTAAATGTTTAATTTTATTTCTTAACAAATTTTATTTAATAATAACCGCTAAAAAATTAAGAAATATATCTTTAAATGTAGCTACACCATAGGTTGCTAATGTTTCTCTAATTAATTTGTGATATAAATATAAACATAGATAACTAAAACAGTAGTTTTTAATTTTGCTTCCTACAAATTTGAAAATATATTTCTTAACATAATATTCAAAGGTATTTTATAATTGTAAATATTTTAATTTTATATGTATTAATGTTAGTCATTTATTTATTGTTAATACCAAAAATAAATATTTATTTTAAAAATGAAATTAATAATACGAAGAAATTTATAATTATTAATATTTAAAAAACAATATTAAATAGATAAATGATATATAAAATTTGTATGTAAATTACGATTACGATTTATTGTATTAATTTGTTAATTATGGAAGAAAGAAGAAAAAGCATTAAGATTCTATGAAGTAGAAATAATTTACTTACCAAAAACCATTTTTAGAATGAATAAATTCAGTATTAAGTCTGTAAATATTAATGTTAATGGTATATGCATTCTTTACGAATATATCATTAAATACATATATTATATATCTGTATAAATGATAAGATTGTATATGCTAAATTATTTAAACGTTTTTAAACTTCTACCATGATATTTATTAGTAAATTTTTATATGCATGTAACAATGAGTGGCATGATTTCTATATATTATGTATAATGAATATTGTTCTTATAAATATATATTTCAAATACATAATATTAAAATTTATTATCTGTGATGCTCATGTCCAACACCTATTGCCCGTGGATATACCATTCTATAATAAGAAGAAGATAAACATCTTGATTTGCACATGTGAAGCTTTATAATTTTTTTCCTAGTCTGATTTTAATAGCAAATACTCCATATTCAAAAGCTGCGGTACGCTATATTAAAATTAGTCAGGCTTTTTATCTCGTGCATAAATATAGTGTAATGAATGAACTTCGTAGTTTACATCTTCTATCATCTTACAATAAAATAGTTCATAACACTCGCATAAAGCTCAAAATTTGTTCGTGATTAATACTCGTCTGATCAATAAATGAGTACATTGTAAAACAAATTATGTTATGAGTAACATTGTATAGTTAAATATATGTAATTGGTATCAATTTTTGTGGAAACAATCATAAATAGGCCGTTAATAAAACTGTTTAAATTCTTCGTATTTCACTCATTTTTATCTCATAAGTAAATATTTCCAGCAAGAGAAAATTAAATCAGCTATAGCTGTATGTTACTTTATATTTTTTAGCTATTATGGAATATTATCTACAAATTAGATTATAAATGTAACAGTAACAAATTAAATTGTAATTTTGCGAGATATATCACGTGGAACTAAAAAGTCTGTTCTACATTAATTCTAACTTTCTTGGAAATAATATTGAGAATCATTTTAAGATGTACTTGATCATAAAGAATCGTTAGTGCGTATAATATCGGTATAACTTATTATAACTAATTTTGCATCGTCTTTTATAAGGATTGTATTTTATATAAAACTGAGTGTTGTACTGTCTGAATTTATTATACGAAAAGAAAATTTTGTTTAAATGTCATACAAAATGAAACAAATTAAGTTATTATAAACGGAAACTGTTCTTCAGTACAAATGATAAGTATACAATTTATAGCTTGTATCAATGATAAATATTATTACAAGATAATTATTAAGTAAGAAATTTGAATTAAAAATATAAATAATTTGAAAATATGTCTACCTAAAATTTATCATTATAGTTTTAATAACAGAATAAAAAAGCATTCTCAATACTGAAAATTTATTACTCCTAGTATATTATTAGAGCTGTATTTAACAGTAAGGTATTAAAATATGGTATAAACAATGTAAAATGTCAGCATAAGAAATTAAAAAATTGATATTATCTACTGATATGAAGAAGGATGAAATTCATTATGTTCTAATCAGACCTATTAAAAATCTGATTGCAAAAACATACTTAATTTCAAATATAAAATATTTCTATAAAAGTATTGCTTATATTTCATTTATACTGTTCATTCAATATACTTTCTGCAAAGCAGAAATGTTATCTTGGCAGTACCTTCACTCAGCCTTAAAAATGTGATAAATATAGCTTTTATAAAATACCCTTATTGGTGAAAAACCAAGGATGTCAAAGAAATATAAAATGTCCCACAACCATATGGGTTTATTTCACATTTACTCTTCCTTCTCTTGATCATTAGATTTTTCTTCATTTTTTTCAACATTTTCTTCCGTATATTCTGCAGTTTCTTCTTCAGCTTTTGTTCCATCATCATGTTCTATAGTTTGAGGTTCATCTAACTGTATATTTTCACTTGGTGGAATTGTCCTGTCTTCAACACTGAGGTAAGTATGGAAAAAAGTAATAAAATTATTTAATAAAACAAATTTTTATTTTTAAAACATGTTGAGTTAAATATTTTAGTTACATGTATTTACAGTTATAGTGATTAATCAATTTAAACGATTGATCACAAAATTATGTAATCAATGTGTCTATAATGCTTACCTTCCTGCTTGTACTGCAGCTGCTTCTTTGTCTGTGGAGGGCTAAAATAAACATGTAGTAGTTAGTATAGACAGGGTACAAATTTAGTGCCAAGGACAAAACACCGGCAAATAAACATAACTAAGATGATTAGAGATCAAGTTTACAAATAATGTTAAAAAAGACATATGTGTATAAATTAAATGACATGGATACATTTAACATTTCTTTTAGAATTATTAAACAAAATACTGTTGTAAGTATTTACCTCTCGACTTGTAGTATTTCCATTTTCTTGAATTTCTTTACTTTCATTTGAATCAAGAACAGTTTCCTTTGCACTAACAGGTGGTGCTACTTTCAAAAATTCTTCCAATTCATCTATTTCATTTGCCAAATCAAAATCTTCATAATCCTATGGAATAATTTATTATAAACATTTATAGTCAAAGAATGATATTTAGAAACTTTCTATTTAAACTTCTAAAAATCTGTACAAAGTAAATAAAAAACAAAGATAATATTCCAAACATACACTTCTACAATACTTATTATTATTTATATTGTAAGTTCTAAATTATTAAAATTTATATAATTACAATTACCCCGCAATATTCATCTTCATTAAATATTTGTGGAGGTAATGGATATTTACTATCTCTTGCAATACTATTAGCTTGCATAAACTCCTTTTCCATTTCTTTTCCTGGTTCTGTTATATCAATTATTTCATATTCTACATTTTTACTATCTAATATCATTAATACCCGTTGTTGTCTCTTTTTTACCTAAAAAAATGCAATTAAATATAAAATGTAAATATTTCTCTTCTGTCCTATCTAAACTTAACACACTATTAATGAAACACTAAATTTTGAACATCAACTATTTTATACACTGGTGCAACATGAAGCAATATGTTGGATTCGTATAAATTTATACTGTTATCATTTTATCAGCGACTGTTAATACTGAAAATCTAATAGCGTCAAGAATGATCGTGAAAAATGCGTACAACGGCAATACTGAAAGAGATCAAAATAAAAACCGAGCAAAAAGTCAAAGGCACATGATACAATAAGTTTTCGTTATGACAAAGAACGTAAACATTGATCAAATGGAATTATTACCCACAACCCATGACTTTCCACGAATACTTCGTGTACATTTTACGTTCTTCACGAGCATTTTCACTGCTATATGCATACATTTCCTATTCGGTTTCACGCAAAATATAACGTTCACACGGAACCACCCTGTTGTTAACTGAGTCTAACATACGTTTCGTCAATGCCAAATGTTATCCAATTAGAGGAAAACGGCATTTTGCTGGACACATATGAATTGTTGAATAGATAAATTGTGTCATGTGTCACGTTTGATAAAGATCTTCACTGGGCGACAGCGTCGATTGTTAATTGACACCTCAACCGTGAAATTTTTCGATGTAACCCGATACAATGTATGCGTGAAATATTGTAAGAATTCAAGTGCCCGGTAAATCTGGCATTCTCTTTAAGTCACACACATATATAAGAATTCACACGCATACACACATTCTCTCTTTCTCGTTCCTCACTCTCGAATAAAATATCTTTATATTTTTTGGTCACGTTCTTTCTCACTCACTTCCTTGTTGCCGCTGATACCCGATATGTAAATTTTAACGACCATCGTTATCCAGCACTTTTGTTACCAATTGACACTTTCGCACTTCTGCTTGGCGTATGCCACTGCTAGCGGTTTCGCGAAATGATAAACGATTAGAGAATTACTATAAGCTATTAGTCTACAGATTGCCGATGAGCAACACTGATTTAACACGTACGAGCCTGGCTAGTCTGGGATCCACTGGCTACGTCATTTCAGGCTGGTTTTCGAGCGTTCTCATGCACATCTACATGGCCAATCCTATTTTCTCGTGACCACGATCAAACTATGATTTCTTCGTCGATGTACACTTCATGAAAATGTAACAATTCTGTATTGAAGTCAACTACGTGACTACCATGAAAATTTTTTGATTAAATAAAACTAAATATCCGCCGTGTTTAAACTTTCTCGTATCAAAAGATTTCAATATAAAGGTGATTTGATTTTAACGATAAATTTAAGCATTTTTCAACAATAATGAAAATAATTGTGACCACATGCTGTCACATTTATTTAAAAAATACTCATGAGAGCGTATTTGTTTATTTTCTGTAATGCACGATTCAAATTCGCGCTATTCATGAATACACCATTGCGTTAATATTTCCGATGACTAGAGCACGCAGTGAATATCAGACTTTATAGTCCTTCTCCATTTCCGGTTCTTTTGGAACGTACTTTATATTTATGTAAGATGGTAAGGGTTGTTATTGCAAAATTTTTTATTAATCTTATTGAAATATTGATAAAATCAATTATGCTGCGTTAGAAAAAATCATTGATCAAGTACTTATATGTATATTTGTTGTATTATTTAATAATTTTAAATAGTACAATGTTTATATTTAAAAAACAGTCAATTTATCTTTTGATTATGATGTGATTGATTATGCTATGATTTTTAATTATTGAAAGGTAAAAAATATGATAAGTTTAATTCGTTTTGTAATAAAAGTTTGTGAGAAACATGAAAATAACATTATAAACATAGTTAGACTAGTTAACCTAATTGTGTCAAATGAGCATATTTTTATGTAGTTTAAGATGTACGTTTTTAACGATATTTAAATCAACATTTAGTTATGTTGATTGTTGCAATCAACAACAAATTTTAATATCACAGTTAAGAAGTATATTTACTTTATAAAATATATTCATTTGTATTAGGCGAAACGCACGAAGAAGGTTGGAATCACTGGTAAATATGGTACCCGATATGGTGCCTCTCTTAGGAAGATGGTTAAGAAGATGGAAATCACCCAGCATAGCAAATATACTTGTACATTTTGTGGCAAGGTAAGAAGTATATTTTATATTTTTGTAAGTATTAAATCAATCATGTTAAGTAAGCAAAGAATATCAAAACTATTTAATTGTATATCTCACAAAGAGTTGTGCGTACATTATGTTTTTTTCTTACTTTCTCTTCTTTATATAGGATGCTATGAAACGAAGTGTTGTGGGTATTTGGTCTTGTAAACGTTGTAAAAAGACAGTTGCTGGAGGTGCATGGGTATATTCTACAACAGCTGCAGCTTCTGTTAGGTCTGCTGTAAGGAGATTGCGTGAAGTTAAAGAACAGTAAATAAATATAATAAATATTTCATAACAATATTTTGTCAATATTATTTAAACCTTCAATTTAATCAATATTTAATTTTAAAATTTTAGTAAACTAAATTTAAGTAATTATGAATTATTTTGATAAAAGAATGGTATTAAAACAAAGATTTATTTTTGGTATATTTAATAGATTCATGACAATTTAACATATAATACATAAGATAAGTTTTTTGAAGCAGTATTTAATAATATAAGGTATAATATTACTGTTGTTTAGATTAGAAAGAATATTTAGAAATTACTTTGGAGGCACATCAAAACTAAGATATATATATAGTTACATTCATATTTTCTTTGTTCTAATAACTTTAAATTTCACTGTAGATACATAATTTTATAAATTAATCTCATAATTTTATAAATCTTTTTCTGTTTATTTAATTAGAACTTTTTATAAAATAGGAATATATCATCTTGACTAAATTAACTAATTCTTAAATAGGTATGGAATAAAAAATATATTAAAGTAGTAATCACTGAGATTAAGTATTATACACATATATTACTTAAACACAATAGAACATACATAGAGTATCTTATTGTCTTTGAAGGTATGTTCATTTTATTGTTTATCTCTATTATAAATGATAGGAAGCCATTTTTCGACTTCAATATTTATATATACATAAATTTTTATATAACAAAATTTTGTGACAGAGAATTTCTTAAAAATAAATTTTATTAATTTGTATGTTTGTGCCAATAAGTAATCTTTAATGTTCCAATGTAATTCTTACAATTATTTTCATTGATAATATAATTTTTATAAATAAATCTAAGTATTAGACTAAGATGAAGTAAAATAAAAATAATAAAACAATACGTATAAATTCACAATGTAATGGATAATTTATAAGATTAAAAAATTGCTTACAAATTATTATTGATTTTATTTTTTTCTATATTTTGTGCACTTATTTGAATTTAACTAAATTTTATAAATTTAAATGACTAACAAATTATCTACAAATTCTGCTAATACATCTCGTAATTAAACACATATTCAAATAATGTATTGATTTAATAAAAATCAAATCCTGTACAAAAATAAATACTATCATCTTGCATAGACAATTAAATATAGATATAATTAAGCAGTAAACGATAATTTGTTGCACCATCACCATTCTTTCATGTAACATAAGATTGAGTATATTCTTTGACATTAAGGTTGTCCTAAATTGAAATTTTAGTGTCATATATATTTTAAATATTATAAATGTCGTTTAATGTTTTCTCATTTAAAGTTACAGAACTGGTTGATTTTTTCACAACTTGAAATGTAAGTATAACTATTAGTCAACATTTTTCAGAAACAATATTTTATTCTGTTGACTACCTTCTTTCTTTTTTGCAGTATGAAAGATGTTTAACTTTAGTCTATAGTAAAGTAAGGGAAGGGCGCCAGAATCTCACAACAACATGTTTATATTAGTTACAAGAAATTGTTTCCATTGTGTCTTACTCAATAAGAATATTACACTTTAAATTTTCGGCACGCTTCAAATAGATAGAAAGTACAAAAAAAAAAAAAAAAAAAAAAAA
>NW_016908583.1:21135-32699 GCF_001483705.2 Eufriesea mexicana | reverse complement strand
CCTCAAAAAAAAAAAAAAAAAAAAAAAAAAAAAAAAAAAAAAAAAAGAAGAAATAATTAAAAAGGGATCTGGATCTATGAAGAATTATAGCTATATAAGGAGTTAAGAATATCATAAAAGTATCTAGTCTTTTGTTGTTAAGAAAATGCGGAAGACATTCTGTCTTGAATTTAAAAACGTATTTAAAGTATAACAGTATAGTGAATAACAATTGATAGGTTTTTATACTCTTAAACGTTAATGTCATATTGCTATGGTGAATTCAGATGTAAGCATATTTATACTTTTAAATGAATTAAAAGAAAATAATAACTAAATTATATGAACGAGATGCAACAAGGAACTGTTAGAAATATCAGTATAAAAAGATTCAGTGCTCTTCCCTAATTGCTAGAAAATTGTACAGTACGAGTTCTAAATCGCAATCGGTAGTGTCACAATAATTCCACTTGCATCCCAACATTCACCCTTTGTAGTAATATGATCATTTATGCGATCAATATATCTGTGTTTCAATGCACTGATATATCTTTCAGTCATCCAGCATTGCACTCATCCCATATTATCAAATATGTCTCTCTTTTGTATTAACAATTATTTATTTATAACAGTGGTCTGATATGCTTTCCTCTCTACTGTTTACTAGAAAAAAAGAAAGAATGTTCACATACGTCTCTTTGTATCACTTGTGTACATTTATACACAGCTGGAAATAGTTCTTTTTTTTTTCAACACTTGTGCATTATTAATCAAGGCATACCATGAAAAATAGCAGTAAGTACACGATACCGCTAGTAACAGTAAATAAATCCTATGTAACTAAAAAGCATTAACTTCAATCTCTCAGTTTCAATGTGTAGTCAATTTTTCGTTTACGATCACTATTAACTCCGTCGATATTTAATGTATGGACAAAATGTATTACTGAACTGTTTTTATAGAGTATAATACTAGTTTTCTCCTTGATTTTTCAATGTATGGAAGTCTCTTGAGTATCAGTCCTTTAATGTAGCATCATTAAATAGATCAACAAGTATTACATTCAAATGTCGCATTTGGAAACACCTTGTATTAGCTGGCTTGCCATTTAAATTTACTACGCATAATCCACTTTTGGCCGGCGTTATATGGATCACAAGGTGCTAAGACAGGTTGTATTGCGTCATTCGAACGAGGTATTGACAAGCAGTGTCCTGTATTAGTGTGTTTAATCATCTTTGTCTATAAATATAAATATGTATATTAAAATTTTCAATATATTTATACTTATTAAAATTAATATCATATAAATATAAATATATTTCATTAAAATACTTTTACTTGATAAAAATTACCTCTTCGTTATATACCCATGCTTGATTTCCACCCATACCATGACATCGTACTATTTTGACAGGACCTTGGGGACTAGCTGCATCAAGGCACATATCATCAGACATAATTTGCTGTCGTTTAGTATAAGCAAACACCTAATTATAATAAAGAATTACATATTGTAAATCTTGAAAAATTTACTATTTAACATGAATTAGGCATATTTATTAACCTGATTACCACCCAATCCATGACAATAACTAATTCCAACATTTTCACTTGCTCTCCTACCCATAGTGTCCAAACAAGATTGTGTTTCAACATTTTGTACATCACCCAAATAATAATAATCTAGTGGCATAGGAGATTCAGGATAAATATTTTCCAAATACCATCTAAAGCTTTTACATTTAAGACGTTCCCTTAACTTAATTCTTTCAGATACGTCTCCAACAGCTACATTTCGAGCTCCTATAAATAAAATAATCAATGAAATAATCTTAATTTGTATTTAAGACTTTTATAATATAGTAATTAGTGCTTGTATGTATAAATGTCCACTGAAAGAAGGATGTGTCAAAAGTATGTGCTAAAATAAAGATATTGGCATGTGTGGTGTACTGATGCTCTATGCTTGCTGTTGGAAATATTTGTGCTATTGTACATCAGTTTTCCTTAATATGTTCAATTTAGAATGAGAAGTCTGTATCTCTTTCAAGATAACGTGTAAGAAAACTTTAGGTTCAATAGAGTATCTTCTTCATAATGATTTTGCTTTTTCTTATAAGTCTCTTTCTTGAAACTATATCCATTATACATAGTATTTTCTTGTTTTAAAGATGGTCGAAACAAAAGAATTCTTCCATTAGTTGCCTAATATTAACGGGTATCTGATATATGCACATGTAGCTGGTATCCAACTGCACTGAAGCTTGTAGTTATATGCAACTTATAAAAGCATACCAATCACCCAAGAGAAAAAATATGCGTGATAAAGTAAGCCAAAAAAGAATAGGTGAAGGAGTTTAAGAAGTTAGCGATATTGCAGTCTATTCTTTTTCCAGAAATGCTGGTGTTAGTGCTACCTGGATTAATGTTGTAATAGAAGTACTTCCATTGGTCCAACCAGACCTCTGCGAGTCGCGCATTGTTGTGGTTCACTATCTTGCTGGTACCACCAGGGAATGTATACGGTGTTGACTTACGGAATACATGACCGACGTGCGAGCACGTTACGATCTCCAATGTCCCACCACACATCCATATCTAACCAACTCAGTTCTGTTAGTATGTTAGCAATTACAAATGGATAGTTTATAACAAGAAATAAAAGGAGCTAATATATTAAGTTCTATCGGATAGACGCTCGTTCTCCTCTCTGGTACCTATAATATTGTTTATAAAATGTATCAACAAAAAAGCAAGCAAACTCATTTTGTTAGTCGGCTGGATGGATGAGTGGTTAAGACTATACCAAAGTATATTCAAATGCAAAGAAATCAACTGAATTCCTGCAAATTAAGTCTCATGGCTAAATGTAACTAAAGTACAAGAATACACATATGTCTCTCTCTCTCTCTCTCTCTCTCTCTCTCTCTCTCTCTCTCTCTCTCTCTCTCTCCCTCTCTCCCATTCACTTACTCATGCTCCCTCCTTCTCTAGAAAAAACGTATCTAGATAAAAATATATGATAATAATTACGATACATTTATGCATAGACATACATGTTAATGTAAAATTTTATAGTAGATGCAAAAAGATAATTTGGTTAATATCACACTAATAAACACGCCTAAGATTAATTTTAAAATGAAATGTAAATAATTTACATAGCTATGGGTGTTAATATTTTTAACATATAGAGTGTTATGCGTGTTACTAACTATGAAAATATTTGCGAGACGTTTTAAATACTAGAATAAATCGTACGTATTAAAATATGTATAGCGAGAATAAAAGGGAGCAGAATTGTATTTTAAAATACAAATAATTATTCTTTTACATACTAAATAAAAGTGTATGCTAATATAATCATTTATACCAATAATATTGTGGCATTTGTTGTATCAGATACCCGTCAAACACCTGTAGATGATCACAATCCTACGTTTAAATTAAATTATACATTCTAACAGTATGTCAACGTGTCTTATATTAAGTTTATTACATAACAATAAACATCAAACTCGTAACTGTGTTTACCTCTTTCTATATTTATTGTCATAAATTTACTTTTTCGTCAAAAATAAAAAAAAGAAAAAAAATTAAAAGAAGGAAAAAGGACGTACATTCCTCTATAGTAACACTAAGAGATTATTAAATTTAATTGGTTATCGAATAATTAATATTACTAATCGGTGTACTTTAATTAAAAACAAAGTATACAAATGAAATGATACACGCTGTTATCTAACCTGGGTTCATGGCATAGTAAAAATCTCTCCACTCATCCATCCAGACTTCGGCCACCCTAGCGGCATTGTGTAGGACTACTTTGCTGACACCACCAGGGAATGTATACGGACTCTTGTCTCGGAACACATGACCAACATGTGAACATGGACTGATTTCTAACGTCCCACCGCATTGCCACACCTACAAGGTACTTATGACTTCACAAATGAAGATGAAAGTATCCATAGCTAAACCCTTTATATATTTGGAATCATAAACATAAACATTCCACTTGATTATCCGCAAATAAATCAAATGTCTCAAATAGAAAACTACCGATTATTTCACGCTAGAACTTTTAAGGAAGCCTTGAATTTCTCAAAACTCTGATGTTAATTATAAACTCAAGTTCTACATCACGACATACAAAGGATTCAACAAGCAACTACAAATGGATACAGATAAAAGAAAGTTTCCATAGAAATAATAGCATTAGAGATGAGCAATCAATCAGCTGTAAAAGCAAATAAAAAAAATTTATACACAAGTCTCCTCTTTTAATTTCAAAATGATAGATATGAATTTCCTCTGGGAATCACCTGTGAACTTTTCAGGCAGCATAATCTGTGTAAAAAAAATCTAAATGGCACATGTATATATTCCAAGGCTAGTATTCTTTATTTACTCGCGTTTTGTAATTTCATTTTCATTAAATAATCCGATCAGATAAAGTAAATACTGTCATCGATCAATACTTACCCGGAAGCTCATTTCGAGGTTTTCACCGCCCCAAATATCCATGCCTCCGTCGTACGCTCCCAATTCGTAAAAATATTCTTTATCAATAGAAAATAGCCCACCGGCCATCGTGGGTGTTCTCAGAGGAGCTGTTCTATCTCCCAATCTTCTGTCCATTTCTCTTTGTGCCACTCTATACCTTAAAAGTTTAAAAGAACTTTGCATTAGCGAATCGACTGAAATAATACTTTATTGTAAAATAAATATACTCTCTTATTTCGAAAGTATTAATGAAATTTATAATTAATCCCTTCGAAACAGATAACTCGTTGCATACATTTCGGAAAATTTTTATGGATTATGGATATTAATCGGTATTCTAAAATCGACAGGGAAAACATACTAGGGTAGAATAATAGAAAATAAAGCGTTGGGATTAAAATCGATATTAGGTTAAATTAAAGTAACAAGTGGAAGACCTGAATGAAAGGGATCAGGACTTTAAACTATACCGATTCTTAGGAATCTCATCCTAGATGGTTCTTGGTAAAAACCCAGCCTCGAATGGATTAATCTCATGGAATGTAAAGCTGATTCAGCTGTTCTTACCATCTAAAATTCAGTTTCCAATTGAAACCACCCCAAGTCATATCACTGGCTGGAATATAATCAAAGGTATCGTCGCTAATCACATCAATGATGGGGCAGACCACGGTGGTTCTGTCTTCAGCAATTCTGGCTAGCAAAGGTTCTAGCCAACCTTCCGTGCATTCGCAATGGGCGTCCAGGAAGGTTATAACTTGTCCTTTCACGTGTTTCGCTCCAAGCAACCTAGCTCTGATTAAACCCGATCTCTTCTCAGTACGGTACACATACGTTGGGACTGGTAGCGTTTTTACGTAGTCCTCCAAGTCTGCCTTCAAGTGATCTGTAGATCGAGTGGATCGTATTAGTAAAAAGACGAGGGAAGTGAAAGCGATATTAACCAGGTTACAATGGATTTTCAACTAAATTCGTTAAACAATAAAATGTCCTTACAGTAATACAAACTGGGTGACTTGGTGCATCGATAGAAGATTCACGCAATTACAAAGTTAGGAGTTATTCTACCGTATTAACTAAAACAACCCGTACAGGATTAATTCAGAGTTGCACGTACTTTCATTTGGAAAGCACACAAACATTACAACAGAAGCTTATTCAAAACCACACCCAGTTATTCAGACCGCTCCCCAGGCCAGACCAACCCAGTTCCTTTACTACCGACATCCTCAAACTCACTTTGCTCGCTCTTATCGTCCACCAATATGATCTCCTTGAGCAGTGTGCGCGGAGACCGATTGATGACCGACCAAACTGTCCTCAGCAGCGTGCTCCACGCCTCATTATGGAACACTATCACGATGCTGGTGTTCGGCAAGTACTTGCTATACTTTTTCGTCTTGCAGCCTTCCAATCGGATATCCCTCAGGGAACGATTTAGTGCGATCATATCGCTGGCCATCAGATTGAACTGATTCAGCTTGAACAGTTCCTGCTGCTTAGCCTCGTCCTCTGGTGAAATGTGCACCGCCGTACCCATCTCACCTGGCATCCCCTTGTTCTCTCGAACTACCTTAGCCGGCCTCCATAGGTACAGCTCTGACTGCTTGTACCTTCTCTTGTTTAGTGGACCCGCCGACTGACTTGGTTCATCCCCCTTCAACGCGGTCTTCGAATCGGGCAAACTCTCCTCTGTGAATACCTGCTGTTGCTTGTTGTTCGTCGTGCAACCCCATCCGGACCCTCCGATGCAGTCCGAATAAAGCATTAATACCATCACGTCCACGAGGAACCATGCCAGGGACGTGAGCAGTATCACTTGACAGGTGTGAATGCGAATTTTCGAGCGGAACATGTTGTGACGGGGCCGGTCGTCTGGTATCCTGAGCTCATCACCCGATCCTTCGCGGTTGGAGGTGCGACGAGCTTCCTGTCCGACCAGGCGGTTCTCTTCAACGATCGTTCGCTACCGAGTCTAAAGGCAGATCAGACGCACTGTGCACGTGGTCCACTGAATTACATGACTATGCTGGCTGAGGGTTTCGTGATCTGTAAAAAGAACAGGATTTATTTACACGGGTACCAAGGTGGTCAATGAAAGCACAGTTACTTATTATTAATTGGAATTTATTTTCTGAGGGTGGCATTTCGAATAACCGGTATTCTTGGTTATTCTTGAACATTTTCGCTCCTTTGATCGGAAGTTTTTAAATAACTGTAACTTACAGGTCACGCTAATTTTGGACATCGCACGTAAGATTGTCTACCTTTCGACGCCGACCGAAACCAAGTTCCATTTGAAACTCCTATTTTCGTATCGAGTAGAATCCCCAAGATATTAGCTCCCTCCGTAACCTTACGTTTATCTGTATATAGAACACAACGTCGCTGTAGAACGTCAATTTCGTATTTTATATTTCATAAACGAGGAATCACGTTTAAACACGAGGAAGCTAAATCCCGTCCTTTAGTCTGCTTGATTCGAGCTAATTTTCTTGGTTAATTCCAAGCAGTCTGGTCTTGTACGAATTAGAATACCTTCATTGGCGTTATCAGAATCTCATGACACAATGCATATCGTCTTCACCGCTAACTTTCCATCCAACAAACCACCAAACATAAACGAACTTCGACCCCCGCGAGACTACCCCTCGAACTTAACCCTCTAAACAAGCTTGAAATTTCGAAGTCGAACAGCCTCCTGTAAATATTTCGATATAGCAAATAAATAATTCGTTTCCCGTGCATATTTGTTCTCAGCTGTTCGCTAAGCCAGTTAAGTCGACTGTCTCGACTGGTGCAAAAGTTATTGCGAGGCACAATCGAACCGGAAGTCACGCGAGACCGTTTATTTTATCACGTGCATAATACATAGGGGCCATTTACCATTATCGATTCGTTTCTTTGCTCATACGTGCAGGTATCCCTCCAGTAACACGTTTAATTCCAGTTCTTTTTACCAAGTTCCTGTACTTCGAAAGAACAATTGCCATATCGCACGGCGAGCTATTGTAATTTTTCACCATGACGTTCGATTTTTCCCTTGATACAAAAATACAATGCCCGTTTGATAACTGGACACTTGGTATTATTAAAGGATCGTGTTATTCGAAATATATCCCTAGATTACTAGTTACTTTACAATTTCGTAAAGATGGCGTAATTTACACGCGCGATTACTCCGCAATTAAGCAGATTTATTTTACCATTGTATTTCACCATGCGATTCGAGAACCATCTCATCTGAGTTTCTTCACGGACTATACGATTTATCATCCTAATTTAAGTCCCGTACACCTAACTCGTCCAAGGTCGTTACAAATAGATTACGATCTTCCATCTCGTCATCGACGTCTGCACGAAAATCGAAATACCATGCAACTTCATCTCCACTTTTCACGTTTCCTGAGACCCCGTGGCAAATGAAGCGCCGCGGCCATTTTTCACGCGACCGTCCAACGCTAGAGGACGCCTTTACACGTTGCAGAAGGAGAAAACGCAGTTCTTTGATAACTATAAGCGCATACTGTGCGCATTCTTGCGTTTCACGTCTGCAAATCGCATGATATTCTCGTCCGCGATTATCGTGCCGGATGAACAGGCAGAAAAAGAGGCAGAATGGTCGTAGGATGCGATTTAGAGCACATGTGGAACAAAGACAGCCCCTGTGTCGCATTTTATGCGTTTTGATCGACTCCGGATCGAGACACTGTTGCACAGGTCCTTTCGTGGTTGTGAAAATCGACCACGAGATGGGTAAAAGCTGAACGAATGGGGTGGGGGTTATCTTCTTGTCCGTCGAGGTACAGTCTAATCTCGGTAACTCTAAAACCTCCGGGTTATAGAGGTCTTATCGAAATTTTAGAATAAAACCTATTTAATCGTACAATCATCGTTTCTGATTTATATTGGGGAACAGCTAAATATCCTACGTTCTTTTCATTGCGAAACTGCGAAAGAAAGAGAAGAAAGAAAAGAGAAAGACGATATGTAAATTATAATAATTTAATTTATTATAAATTTAAATTTAGATATGTAGATATAGACCTGGTTAGGGTTGAACTAAAGACCATCTTCTGCGGTTCTTAACTGATGGTCTGGTCGTGATGCTTTTCTCGTCTTCTTGGCTTTTAGGAGACTCTTTTGATTGCTATTTCGGTGGTTTGATAAGTATTGCATGTCCACTGATTGGCCAGTGCGAAATGCAGGTGGCGGGTGCGCGTCTTCCGATTGGTTATTAATAATACAAGGGGGGTGTGCGTCAGCCTCGACGTCCCCCGGTGGCGGTGGATGATCAAACAATTTGGGACTCATTGTCTTAAGAATAATTTACCCACCCTTGCCAAGAATCACCCAAATTGTGACATCGAGTGTGCACGAGTCGAAGGCCCCCGGCGATAAGGACAGTAGTCTTCCACGAAGACTTGGAAGGTTCGGTCCTAGGGCCCCAACAATAATTATAAAGAATGACGGTTATTTCTTTTTACCCATAATACCAATAAACCCGATTTATTATTGTAGCGGAAGGATAAGGTAATAGGGCTAGTCGTTCAGAAGACTTTCTTCGTCAACGGTTTGTATTATTCTGACGATCCTTCGGCTCAAGGTTTGACACCCCTCGACCGATCGTCTCGCCATCGACGAGTTCGAGTGTTTTAGGCGTAAACAGTCGGAGACGCTGCCTGTTGCTTACATTATTCTCCTCCGATCGTCTCGCCATCGACGAGTTCGAGTGTTTTAGGCGTAAACAGTCGGAGACGCTGCCTGTCGTTTACATTATTCTCCTTTTTTAAACAAATATATCAGTGATGAGTATTGTTGGATGACCAACGGTCCCCGTTGACTCTTACTTAGTCACTGAAAGCACCCAACTGATAAAGCAGGTCAAAGTCAGAATTCTAAACATCTTACACATTTCATACAAGCACCTCTGAAAATTGTACGAAGGCAGTTCTTATTCTTCTCAGCTGATACATAGTTATTGTATTTTCCGACATAGTCTCGTTGCAGAACTCGTATTGTATATAGAAGCATTCCGAAATATACTACAAAAGATTAACCGGTTCATAACGTTCTTAGTCCTGATTCCAACAGCATTATCATTCATAATCCACATTTTGGATGTACTTAATTAGTCTGTTCATCATTTTCACGCTCAATTGATCAGTTCCTTATCGAAATGTCGAATGTATTCGAAAATCGTTCTTGCATTATCTTCATAATTCGCTGTTCTTCATCGGGACATAGGATGAACCGGATAATTACTTTCCCGGTATTTTTCGTAGTCAGTTGGTGATTTCTCAGCGAAATGTAGGACGCGACAGACATCGGCCGCATTCGGAATAATTTTTCCATTATTTCCATAACCGAGTGGCCAATCTTCATCGGAATATCGGACGCAATAAACGTTAGTTTCATTCGATAATTATTTTTCCATTACTTCCGCAAACAATTGACCATTCCTCATCGAAATGTCGGACAAATTCAATAATCATTTTGTCACCACTACCAATTGGCTATTCCTCGTCGGAACGCTGGACCCACCGTGCTAGCTAGCGTGTGCAACGAATAATCGGCCATGTCGTATATAATGTACCACGGTCATGATAATTAACCTGCATTTTGTACTCCAGAGAAACGCGTATCAAAAATGACGCTAGCGGATATTGCGAATATTATCGGTGTTAATCAACGATATCGCGCGATTCGCAGATATTCCTCTGCTTTTTTAAAATGAAAACGATGTAGGAACGCAGCGAGCTGATTACGAGCGCCGAGTAATTTACAGAAACTCGTTCCAGAAACGATTCTAGACGCCGGATTGGTAATTTCATCGAAACGGACTAAATTAACGATACCGTGTGATTTATGGATATCACGAGATTGCGCGACTCAGAAAAATTCGCTTCAGAAATCATCTCCACGGGAGATCGTTAATTTTATCGGGGGCGCGGTGAATTAATTGACAGTGGCTTGTGATTTATAGACATCGGGTTTCAAAAATTCGACGTAGCGTAAGAACGGGGAGTGCAGATTGTGCAACGTGGAAAAATTCCATTTGAAAATAATCCCAGCGAGAGGAGGAGATCGTTAACCCATTTGATAATTAAACCTCGTATATCTGCGATGATCTCGAAAGATACCCCGATTCGATGCTTTATCTGTTCACTTTTAATATTACTCTAACATTGTCCTTTTAATCGTAGCAAATCCGGTGACATTTTATTTTTAATACAGTAACTTCCATCTTTATCGCGTAAGGCTATATTTCAAAGTATCATTTAATATAAAGCTATATTTTCAAATAAAGTAGAGAAAAATGTCAAGGTATCGTTGTTTTTAATTTAATTTCCCCTATGAATTTTTTAACGCAAATGGACGCAATTTCGTTTGGATAAATTAATCAAATTTTTAATTCGACAAATGTCTTTAAAAATGAACATACTCGTACGATACCGAAGGACGAACCTTTTACATTTTCTACCATTTAAATGCTAAGCTATTAAAGGGGATGCTGAAGAAATTCGACTGTCTTCGAGAAGGCAGAAATTTCGCAGAAATAAAATCGATGATCCGAGAGTATCGTGCGAATTGGATAGATATTTTCATCGATCGATGGTACAAGCCTTTCCAAGTCTCACGCTGTTGCTCTATACCTGGTTCCTGATCTCAGCAGCGAGCAAAGAATCCCCCGTTTCCAAGTGTTACGAAGTAGGATAAAAAGATGCGGCAGGAAGAGTGTTAATTATACAAGGAATAATTGGAATTCGTAACAGGATTGATGTAATCGAATTTGTTTTAACGGGAATGCTGTTGCATTTGATCTACAGTTAAGCATCTAGGGAAACGATCCCATGGTATTAATCTGAAGTGGATGATCTTTCCATGACGCTCCTTTCAAACGTGCAACTCGACGGCAATATCCTGTTTCCTAACTTATGAACCGTTTCACGAGCGAGTCACTTCCCTACTTTTATTTCTCTCTAAATTTATTTACACGGGAGAAGATAGAATTCTAAAAATCCCGTATGAAGCGATAAACTTGGAAGACAAAGCACCACCTATCCTCGACGCTC
>NW_016908583.1:9225-21066 GCF_001483705.2 Eufriesea mexicana | reverse complement strand
TCCCAAACTCCGTGCACTCCTCAGCCATCGTTCTTGTACCCCATTCACCCCCAATCCCCTCCTAGTTACGAGTCAGAGCACAGATCTCGAACGAGAGAGAGAGAAAGAGAGAGAGAGAGAGAGAGAGAGGAAAGGAAGAAAGAGGAAAAAAGAAACAGATTTTTACAAACGAGGACGCATCGAGTCCGAAGAAAGCTCAAAGCCGATCTAGCCAATCGCCCTCAAAGCGCAAACCCAGGCATCCCTCGCGAAATCCCAGCATTCCTCGTCTCGCTAAATTACCCATTTCTCCACCGCTCCATTGGCTCGGTCTAAGCCGGCATAGAAACAATTTTCTATTCCCAAAGGTGGCTGTGGGGCAAGATAAAGAGGCGCAACAAAGGGAGCGGAAGGAAGGAGCTCGAGCTAGAGGTCTATTACTTATACAGTTCATAAGCTGCTTAAGGCCGTCTCCAGTGAGATCCAGGGACCGCGATCGTGCACGGAAAGCGAGAAGCTCTCTGCTCGTTGTCGTGATTATAATAATGATCGAGCGATCGTGACAGCCTGCAAGTGTTCCGTGGAAATTTGTGGAAACAAACGAACAGCCGGGTATGCTCTCTATGGGAGTGTCGTGGTCGCGGAGGGGTCTGACGAGAACGTTCATGGGAAAACGAGGAGCACTAGTCCTGCGGTATACCTGCTCATGCTAATTAATTACGGCCTTCTCCAAATCAGTCACTTTCATCGCGATACAGAGCGCGTGTCGCGGTAAACAGTGGCTGATAATTGCGTGCCTTTTCGTGAGAGAATACGCGAAATGGAAAACGGGATTACCACGCGAGACTTTTCTTTTCTGCATTCCTCGAACGAGAGTTAAATGTCACCGTCGATGCTAGTCCGTCGATTCGAAAATTCTTCAAGTTTCTCGAAAAATTACTCCAACGATTTCTCCTATACGTAACAGAGGATACGTAACGTTAATTAACGTTAAATGTATTAATTTATTTAGTTCAAGTCATAAGCCTGATTAGAAGCAAGCGACTAGTCGACCTGCTGATATATTTAAAAACGAAAACCGGTCATCGAGTATTCGAGGAACATTTCGAACCGACACTTAGAACACCGGTCCCCAATGCGGAACCATTTCACATCCCCCTTTCTTTCACCGTTTTCATCGGAAAAATTTCGAATTACGAGAAGGAAGAGAAGACAAAGTTCCAAATTCTCGAACAATTTCCAAACCGTCTTACGTTTCTAGAAACCGATCCCTACGCTACGCTCTAATCTCTAATCTCTAATCTAAATCGCTTCTCAAGCGGCTTATGTCGTTATCGTATCGAATTCCTCAAACGAAACTAGAGCGAGTTTCCAGAGCTATTTTTCCGTTCAAAGGATTAATCAATCTCGAAGGATTAATCGGTTTGAAAACGAAATGTAAGAAAAAATTGCACGCTCGAGGGGTGAAATAGAATTCATGGCCTCCGCATCGAGGAACGCGAGTTTCGCGCAGCAGCCAGCAGCCACCCCGTGTCAGGGTGCTCGAAGTTTGATGAGCGCCTCGCCTCGAGGACTCTGCTGCAACCAAGTCCGCCAGGCAATAAGCGGCCGAACGAACTTCGACCCTATGGATGGGGAATGTCAAACAAAATATCCCAGAGTTAGAAGCCCGGTCGCGAATTCGCGACGATACTTTGTGCTTGCCGCTGGTTTGCGTTGCGAACCAGCCGAAGGGATTTTGTTTGATTCCGCGCCGCGACTCTTCACTAAGTTGCGGAATGGCGACAGGCTGAATATTTCATTTTAATCGACATCGAGTCGATGTGAAATTCAAGAGCGCAAAAATTGCAGGAGGTGAAAGTAAGTTGACGAGAGAAATATTTCATTTTATTAACACTCGGAAACTAGCTGCGTTTTAAGACTTGCGACATTAAAATAAGTCGCCATTGTAAGAAGATCGTGAAATAGTTTATCGAGGAATTACGAACTGAAAAGTCTGCAAGATATAACAGTAAAGACTAGATTTCTAATTATTGATATCGTTTATAGCGTTATTATTCTAATAACATCAGTGATCGTGATAGTGATAACGTAAATGGAGGAATTGGAAGGATTGAAAGTGTTTTTCGAAATTCAATTATAGTAAAAATTATTAATAGTGCTGTGTTTATAATACTGTTTTCAAGACGAGAGAAATATTTAATTTTATTAACATCCGTGACGAAGCTAGCTGTGTTTTAAGACTTGCGACATTAAAATAAGTCGCCATTATAAGAAGATCGTGAAATAGTTTATCGAGGAATTACGAACTGAAAAGTCTGCAAGATATAACAGTAAAGACTAGATTTCTAATTATTGATATCGTTTATAGCGTTATTATTCTAATAACATCAGTGATCGTGATAGTGATAACGTAAATGGAGGAATTGGAAGGATTGAAAGTGTTTTTCGAAATTCAATTATAGTAAAAATTATTAATAGCGTTGTGCTTATAATAGTGCTTTCGATCATTCTAAATTTGCGAATTTAAAAAATCGTCGAGTGTTGTAAGTAAATATTCGTATCGCTTTACTAATTGCCTCGCTTATAGTGTTATTACTCTAATAACATCAGTGATAGTGATAACGGTAATGTAAATGGAGGAATTAGAAGGATCGAAAGTGTATTTCGGAATTGGACGATAGTAAAAATTATTAATAGTTCTGTGCTTATAATAATGCTTTCGATGCTTCCATATTTCCGAATTTAAATCGCCAAGCCTGTGTAACGAGTATAGTGATAAATGATTTTTGTTATCAGTTGTTAACGCGTTATACCGGGTCGCGAGTTGTTAACGTATTTCAGCATTAATTACGAACTCAGAGCTGCAGGTGCAGTGCAACAACTCGACCAGCCAAGCAACGATGCGAATTAATTACATTTCGGACTCGCTAATTCTTCCTGAATGTTCTGAAATTTTCTTAAGTACCTGAACTACGACCGTCTTCAATTACAAAATCCAGCGGAATCTCCGACAGTAAGCTTATTTATGTATCTACCTACACCGCGACTCCCACGATCTCATCTTTTCGTAACATCTTCAAATGGCGGAACGATTGCCCAAGAGATTAAAATTGCGGACTCAAGAGTATCCACTGAATGCAAATTTATCGAAACACCGGGGAACATTTACTAGACTAAAAATAAAACTGCTAACAATAAACATTTCCACCCACTATGTAGATTTGTATCGAGATCTCAGCGAGATGTTTCGTCGATGATATAATTAATAGAGAGATTGATATTTTCAACGCGATTCTGTATCTGACAAGAGATATCAATCTATCGAGACACTGGAAACTCTTTTCACACTACAATTACCTCGAATCATAAAATCTAACTACCATTAAGATTAATTGCGACAAGGTCTATATTCTGTCATGTATTAAAATCTTGACAGCCAAAAAGCCCGAGATATTTCTAAATTACAAAAAGGATTATTCGGGAAGATTAGGGTCACTGATCTTGCAGCATCTTCCAAAAAATTGTTTTCAATTTTAATTAAATTTCGCAATCTTTCGATCCTTAAGCACCGTGATATTGCAAATCACGAAACGATTACTCAACGGATCAGAATCACCGATTTGGCAATATGCAATATTCTCGAAAATTAAAAAATTTTTAAATTGTTTTTTGAAATACGACTATTATTAAATTTCTTCGAGTTCTCGAGAACAAAGCATAGCGAAGCTCGTGATCGGCCGATCGTCGGTCAGCATCTTCAAATCGCGAAACGATTGCCCAAGCAGATTAGAATCAAGGATTCCGCAACCTCTCGCAGAGAATGCAAATTTATCGAAATATTTAGACATCCCTGCTCGAAAAAGCCGAATCTGCCTGTAGCATTCCGCGCGTGTACGCAATCGGACGTTGCGACAGAATGGTTAATTATAAAATTGAAATCGCCTCGTCGAGAATGGTGCGCCGAATATCTCGTGGAAGGCATCGTGTTTCGCAAGCTGGACGCCACGTTGGAACACCGGCCATTTACGAAGGCAAATTAGCGGAATAATAATGAGACGACGAGCAATGCACCCGTGCAAATGGGATACGGAAAGGAACTCGTTGCTCAACGTTTTCTTCCAGCGAATCGTTCTTGTCCCGCGGAACGAAACGCTCGAGGAACGCGGAGGACGCGCGAAGCTGCGCAAAACCGGGCACAAAATGGCGGCCGAACGGCGGGCCATCGACCACCTTAATCGTTCCTTCACGGCTCGCGTTGTAAACGATCGAGCCGTAAACTCGGCCAGATTTACGAGCATCTGGTCATTTTTCTTTTTCTTCATTTTTCACGCAGGCAAATATCAAAGGTGGCTCGATGAGAATAGTCAGAACGATCGAAACCGGTGTTCCTGGGCGTGTTTCCCTGCGACTCGCGCAGGAACCGGGTCGCGGGCAAATTTTTTATTTAGTTCCTTGACCCGTGAGTGTATTTCCGTCCATTATTCGCACGATTCTCGAGGAGTACATATATAAGATAGCGTTTAAGAATACATGCTTTATTATGTAGAATCTTTGGATTACTGGTCGGACCATGCAGAGATAATATCGCTTGGATATAATCTCGAAAGTAGAAAATCGAATATCTCCGGCGATTTGTAATCTCGTCGATTCGAGTACTATTATTATATCGTTAAGGGGACTTAGCTTTGATCGATAACATTGCAGACTCTTATAGATCTCATTAATAATTTCTTACGCGAGATGTTACTGTCGAATAACTAAGTCAGAACGCCCAGATTGGTAATGCTGGCTCTCGAGGAAATATTTCTATCTCTAGTTTGATACGATCAATGTTCCTCGCGGTGACACTTCTGGCACGCGATCATTCCGAATTCCGTTGCTTTTTGGTATCAATCGCCGGGAAATCCGGTTACACGGCAAGAAAGCCAGCTTTATCAGCGTCTTTGAAGATCAGCCATACCTTTCTTGCCACTGAATCACACGGCAATTGGATATCATATCGCATTTTATTACGCGTATCTCGGTGACGTGTGATTATGCTGACGTTATCTTTGGCCTTCACGGGTTGAAGGTGTAACACAAAGTGCAAAGATACGAAATTTACGAAGAACACACTGCTTTTGACCAAATGGGAATCAAATATGAACGACCTATTTACCCTCTTGTCAAAAATACACGCGGTGGTGTGCTATCGTTATTTTTCTTTCATTCTCTGTGAGAGAAAGTGAAACGAAAGGTGTGAAAGATGTATCTTTTTCACGGAAATATACATAGTTTTCTCTGTCTAAAAAGATAAAACTACGAGAGAAAGGTATAGCTTCGATTACATTATTTTATATAATATAAATGTGCACATTTAGTTTTTATTTTTACAATTACGCGTTATTCCTGGATTGTTAAAAGGGATGGGAAACAAAATTTCTATCGAAGCAGGGTAATGAAAATCCGTGGAAATAATATTAACCGAGTGGTTAATTACCGTTTTCAAATTTTTCATACACTGCTTGCCAATTTGGGCGCGAGGTTGGTTTCCAGAGAGGTTTTATTCGCTAAATGATCATCGGTTTTAGTAACGAAATTTTCGTAAAAATCGCTTCACTGGCTTTTTTTTACGCCGAGTGCAGCGCGATCGGGAAAATAATTTTTCAAATACGCGATAAATATAGAATAATCGTTATCAGATAACACCGTCTAGATATTTTATTTAACAGATAAATAAAGTTACCGATCTTAATAACAAAAATAGCCGCGGAACGAAAACAGGCAATGTATATTTAACCAAAATTTACCTTCTTTCTAATCATGCACACTCGATTGAAGCCAAAATGAAATATTTCGAATTAGAAGAACAATTAATTCCAACAACAAAAATTGCCCAGCTAAAGAATTTTGCATATCGTGGAACCACTCGGTTACCATTTTCCACAAAATCCATCGTTTTAAAGTATCCCTGCTCACTCGACCGCAATTGAAACAAGAGAACGGTGCTCGAGGCACAAAACAGGCAATCTGAAGGAGTTGCAATTCTCTAACGAACGATCAGCCCTAACACCCGAGCCTAACCCGAAACCCGGGGCAAAGGATTTACATAAAATCGATCATTTATCATTTCCGACTTCTCGTATATCGAGCAGCGATTCAACTAGCTGGATATTTCTTCGCGTATAAAACAGGATCACGCGATGCAGTTTCGAGAGATCGCATTCGCGATGTGAGAAGCATCGCTTTGGCAGCGAGTAGGCTCTTTTGACGACGACGCCCGCGTTTCGATACGAATGCCGATGAAAGGGAGCCTCTTTCCCGGTGGATCCATCGTCTCTGTAAGTTCCTGGCCTAGGTTAATATTCGAGGATCATCGCGACGAGAGTGCTGTGTATACGTGTGTGTGCACACGAATTTTATGGATTCTAGCGTAACTGTTATCCAATTAGCGACATGCCCGGGGGGCAGAGGCAGAGGAAAGGGGGCCATAGAATGGCGCACGAGGGCTAATTTGCAGTTCATTCCGTCGATGGGAATTAAAGTGAATCTGGTTTTACAGTGGTGACCAGCAAGCACCGCGGAACGATTTAAACCGTAATATGCCGCGTGCATAGCTCGAAACAAATAATCGTACAAACGCGGATCATTCGATCGTTTGCGTTGACCTGATTGTCCCGGCGAAATTGCGCACGCGACAGTGAATGGGAAATCAACCTCCGAATGGTGCTCTGCTTGTTCTCCGCTTTCACAGTGCCACAACTCCCGGCTGATGCGTTTAATGCGTTAATCGTGTCGTTCCTTTCATCTGCCATTTTCGTGGGCTTAAGCAAATTTTTCTGTTTTCCCTTCGCTTTATTTTCGTTTATTCCTTTCCCTATTCGAGTGGAAAGCTTGGTCGGGGAAAGCGGGGTAAAAGGTAGGGCGCTCGGATTCGGAAATGGAGGCAGTTCGAGAGTGGCAGTGTCAGCCATCGCGCTGTTCAGACTTCGCGTCGAAAGTGCCATTCGTGGAGGAACGATCTGTTATCGGCGGTGCGTTTAGATTGCAACTGGTACGAGAATTTTAGGACCCAATTTTTGAGTATTCCGTCGAGATCGATGATCTCGTCTCTCTTTTAGATCGGTGAGAAGATTACGACAGCTAACGTGACAATAATCGTGTGACAATAATCGAATCAAAGTTGTACCTATTTTTCCATCTTCCGTTATTTTCCGTTTTTCGTTATTGGCATTTCTGGGCAGAATTTTTCTAATCTCCCCGATGGTTTCTAAAAGATTGAACAGTTAAATTAAGAACAGGACTGGTGGGCTTATTCTAGAATAAAATAGATAATTGGAAAATTGGTGTCTATGGCAATGGATGCCACTTTCAAAGGAGATAAACGGAATAATCCGTGCTTAATACGAATGCAATCGTCGTAAAAGAGAAATCCAGCCGTCACAGATCTCGGATTTTAATGATTCAACGTGACTAAAAATTTCTACGTTGGCAAGCTGTGCATGTCACACGTACAATTATCGTTCTTTGAATAAGATCGACGCACGTGTGACGTGCGGAGAAAATTATGTGGGACTAATTCCCGATAACAGGGAATATCACAGATTAATACATTCATTAACCGTTTGCGGAGAGCTGGACGTCAAAGAGATTGGGAGATTATGGCCGATAAATTGCCGATAACGCGAGATATTGCAAAGCAATTTTGAATCATTCCGAAAACGATTAGGCGGATTGCAATTAAGATTAAAATAAAGTCAGATGTAATAAATATATAAAAGTCAATCGCAATTCCCACATGTTTCGTATTCTGATACCAGAGATGTATCGCGTGCCTAGATACTACATATATAAAAATAACAGCGATAACTAGGTGTATGTAATTAAGTTTCCATCTCGGTGAGAGTCAATATTAATTCTGCGAGGATTAAAAGCGAGCCAGCTGCGAGAATGGAAAGTCTGAGAGTAGTCATTTTGATTACTTTGATGATCTCGGTGTTAACTTCTCGAGTAACGTTAACACATTGACTGCCATGATGGTCATCAGTGACCGGCACTTGTCTCCTCAGAGAGGCCATGGTGATACTAATTTTTTAAATTTATATTTGTTTTATTTTAACCAATGTTTGAATATTTCAACAACGTAAATAAATAGAGAATTTTGAATAGAAAAAATTAATAATTTGCACCGTTTTTATTTTCTCTTTATCATATTGCTTGATAATCTACCATTATATCCTAAGAATAATGGAAATTTTGTCGTGACCCCTTGAACGTACTATATAAAATATACGTGGCAGTCAAAGTGTTAAAAAGAAGGAGAAATAACGAGTAATTATTATTTCATTATTATAAAATAATACTAATAATTAAATAATTATTTAGTCAACTAGCCTGAAATAAATGAGAAGATATCCAGCAAAAGTCATATTCCCTAGAAAATTCTGTCTAGAAGAATAGCGAATTCTAAATCTCCCGTGTGCCCAAACGTAATTACCAAGAACGATCTCTATCAGACCCCATGAAATCGCTTTAGCCGAACTTTCCACCATACAGCACCGTAAGTATACACTCGGAAGGAAACAAAGTTTCATAACGCGATGTCTGCTCATTCCGAGTGAACCGAAAATCGAATTTCCACGATTCGTGTCCACGTCCGTCAGGGTCCTCGAGAGCGTCCAAAATGGCGGCGCGGTACCGGAGGAACGGGTCGATCCGAGCAATCTAATAAAGATCGCCGTGTTTCGAGGCTCGCAGAGAAACCGGCCACGTCGGGACTGTTTCTGAATTTAAAACGAAACCCGCATTCCGAACGCGACGAAGCAGCGTGCGGGATAAAATTTAATGACACAACTTCCACTTTCATAAACGTGAAACTCTCGCGTCGGGACAGGGGCTCGAGTTGGCGCGAATCGAATCATCGTTCCGATGAAAAGACATGTATCACGAGTTGACCAGGGATCGAGATTGCGTTTAAATCTCCATGAAATTATCAGCCCGGCTAATAATTTAGCGAATCGTGTCGGGAAGATTGCATTTGTCGGCTATATTTTCATCCACTGACCTCCGATTAAGAATATCGCGAATAATTCGGTATTTAATCTTTGGTTTTCAGTTATAATTCGCCACAGTGGATCTCGAAAGATCGGATCTCGTTTGATTTCGAAGGCGATCAAAGGATGGAGAATTTTTTAAAGCCCGAAGAAATATTTTTCTTCCGACACTTCTACTTTGTTTCTACTTTCATTTGTATTACGGAATCGTTGCAGCAGGTTCGTCTAGAAAACTAGTTAACGATTTTAAGATTTAATTAATAGAGTGAATGAATAATTGAAATATCTAATAACGCGCTGGGTTTAAATAGAAATGAGTAATAACAACGACGCGTAGCGGTTTTAATTTCTCCTTTTAATGAGCAGCATAACGATGGAAATCGTATATGCTGCCCGAGTGATGAGCATCGTACAAACGTTATCGGGAACACAATTGTAAATAGCTAGTTTTCGCGTAGCCCATTTGCTTGAATTACCCTCGGTACATTTCTATCCCATTCGAAGCTCGAACAAACGAAACTACGATATTAACGAGGCTAATTTCTAACGTAAACAGGTGTACATCAGAGCGTATTTAACTGGGAGAATTTTAATTCGTTAAAAATCGTACTTCTATTCGAGGAAAGTTCCTGTATCCTGCAAAATCCTCCAGCTTATTCTAAAATATCCCATGCGAAACCCAACAATGCGAATACCCTTATCTCGCACTATAAATTCCCTAGCTTGTTCTTCGAATCCTAAATTTCTACAGGATACTATTCCCCATTTCTCGAACCTCGAATTTCTAAATACTTCTATCTCGTTTGTTGTATGGTATATACGAAGAAGATTCTATCTTCTTTCATAAACTCCAGCTACCCAGAGATCCTTATCTCGCACCATGAGTTTAAGTTTTTTAAAAATTCAAGGAGAACGCAACTACTCGATAGTTTTTGAGATATTTATGATTACAGTTTTATTATTGCCTTCGTTAAAGATTTATTTCGAATATTCAAATATTACGAAATATTATAATTATCGATATTGGATTATTAAGAAAAATAAAAGTAGATTGAAAGAAGAAATTTATAATTACGGACGGGATAGACCCGGGTCACCAGCGTAGGAATTTTCGATTGTTAGGTCACAATGGCACTTGATAACCATTGATAACTAATCGAGAAAAATTTTTAATTAAGAGTAATAAAGCTTTAATCGTAAATATCTCAAAAACTATCGAGTAGTTGCCTTTATAATGGTACATTTTCATGAACTGAATGACTAAATCTATAAATCTGCAAAGTTTCGACTAAACTTGTACTCTTCTTGCGAGACTTCAAATTTTGAAGAATTTCTGCTTCCTCTTCTCAATATCATATCTTGCCTATGAATCTGAAAATTTTGAAAAATCCTATTTCGATCCTGGGTTTCCTTAAATCAAAAATTTTCCAGGACCCTTGCCTCGTCCCTGAAATCCCAAAGTTTCCAAAATTTCTACGCTCTAGCCGGAACATTTCTACGTGATTTGTACGGTATAGTTGGGAGAAGTCCTACTGGAAACGTTTATCAAAGTCCAACAGCGAGCAATGATAATACCCATCGGGGCTTCACGCGTCGGCAAAGGCACGGCAAGATCAATTATAGATCAGAAACGGGTGTTCCGCGAGGACTTGGCTAGAAATTGAATTTAACAACGCAATTTCCATTTCTCTGTTTCACCCTGGTGATGGATGTTCGGACACTTTCGAGACACGTCTCTCCCGCCCCGGAACGAATTCTGCCGAGAGTTTCGCGCGTATTTCTCGCCGGCTGCAATAACTTTTCCCGAAACACGTACAAAACGTTCGTGCCCGACGCGTTATGGATTTTACAAAAGCGCTTTTCAACTTCCCCGCGGCGTCGACGTCGTCGCGATATATCGCACCCGCGACTATAACTCTCTCCATCGATCTCGATGTAACTTCGAGTTCCCGGTCATTCCACCCAACCCTTCTGGAACAACGATTTCCTTTTGCAATTTATGGAAATTTTCTCCCATGAAAACTAACATTCCTAGCATCCTTTCGTACTATTATATAGTTATTGCACACTTGAATCATCGAACGAGAACCGTGGATGATTTAGGGATGCCCACTGTGCATCACGACACTAATTCCTTCCATTAATCTCAATAGAATTTCGGATTCCAAATCACGTCACTTGATTCTGTCAAATAATATCGCAAAATTAGTAGCATGATTAATAAATAGTCATCGGATAAAAATATCATGTAATATCTTTCAGTTGTACATTTATCAGAGGACACAGACCGCGTCCTATCTCAGAGCCTCGCACACTTTCAACTCATACGTAAGTAGAAAAATTGCATGCCGTTATGGTCGCGAGGTTTATGACGCGGACTATGGAACGACTATACAGGACCTGGTGTCTGCACACTGCATAGTGTCAGACATGCCATAAACACCTGACATGGTGCGCGAGCAATTTGCGGCCACGAAGATCGCTTCCCCTGGGCCTAGTTCCTTTCCTAGTTACGCGCAGTTACCAACTACCCAACTAATCCGACCTCGGAATGCCAGAAGACCTACCGGAACCAGAATTGTTCACCGATTTCGCAATAATGACTCAGCACTTGCTTCCTAAAACACTCCTTTCAAGCCAGTACGAGGTTAGATTTCAACCAGATTTCAACCAGATTTCAATCAGAGATGGCAATATTAATTAAAAGTTGAACGATAAAATACGAGTACTCGTCGATCAACTTGTCAATTAACTCGTTTAATTGTTTAAGGTTAAGGGACTGCGAGGATCGGAAAGTGTTGGAACGTTTAGGGAAAGGTGTTTCGAG
>NW_016908583.1:0-9187 GCF_001483705.2 Eufriesea mexicana | reverse complement strand
GGTTCAGCAACGCGCGGCGTGCTTCGTAAATGGAGCGGCGCGCCACTTTGTTCCCTTCGAGACATCGATTTTCCATCGACAGAATCGCGGTGAATCTTAAACGACGTTGCTTGCCCGCGTTCTTAATGTACCGTTTTGTATTTTCTGCCGATGTCAGAGACTGCTGTTGGAAAATTAAACGTGACTCGCGCAGCTAGCCTCGCTCCTTCCTTATTCCCAGAATTGCTTTCCCGTTGCGGATGTTCCCTCTTTTCTGCTATCTTATCTCCTTGCCTAATGTACATTGTTATTTTTCGATAAGCGTGCAAAGGTGTGGCAGATCGTTCGTTATGCAGTATTATGCATGCAACGGGAGAATATTTGCATTGATACGCGGTTTAAGAGAATTCACGACCCAACTTACTGTCGTTATTAGGAAAATTTGAAACATCGTGATCCATTTTTTCATTGCAGATCACCGAAATTTAGGCGAATTTTGATATGTTGATGATTATCGAATAAATCGAATGTACGATTTTCTGTCAATTCTTTGTGAAAAATTTTAGGAATAATTCTTTCCTTTCAGTATAGGCATGGTTTACAAAATTATTTCTTTCTTTGGGTTAGTATGTTTGGCGAATTGTTAAAAAATATCGTGAAAAATTTTATTTAATTTTCTACGGTAACTTTTGAGAAAATGGGTCAAGATGAGCAAAAGCGGAACAGGAATTCTGTAATGGAATTTAATTTTCGCAATAGCTATGCACTCTCGTGTTGAGAATTAATTAATTTATTCGGGAAATTCGTGTTTTCGATTTTCTTTTCTTTTTAGTCGCCTATTGTGAAGACCCTTAAGATATTCATTATACGCAACACGTTTCATATTAAATATGCGTTTTAATTATGTAACGGACTGTCGATAACGATATCGCGTAAGAAAACGATAGCAAGATACTTTTAAGAATGACAGCTAACGCAAAATCCGAGCGAAAGGTTAGACAACAAATATACTAAAATTATATAATAAGGAAATAATAGCAAACGTATATATAAAATAATAAATAAACGCGTATAATGCATAATAACCAAATTCGAAGTGACATTCTTCGTGATCAGCTGAAAATAAATTTCAAGCAAATCCGTATATATCATACAATTCGAACAATATCTTATTGACGCCCAAAGGAAAGTTTTAATTCAACGAAAAAAGGAAAGAGAAAAGAAAAAAGAGAAAAAAGGAGAAATATATTATTTCAATTTATTCTTGCATAAGGAACCATCCCATTTCCGGTCGTCGGCCTGCGCGCTGCGAAATGAGCCGTAAAGCAAGGCTGATCCAATATACGCGACAGAATTCATGGCGAAGCATCCTCGAGAGCGATGCAATTCGCAACCCGAGTGCTGCCGGCGTAATTAACTCGCGCGACGATTCAACTTCTAGCGTCCGTCCATTGTTTGGCCCACGAATGAAATTCTTCCGTTGAAAATCGCGCCTACCCGAGTCATTCCGTTCGTCCCCTGCCGCTTCCGTCGCGACTGCGTGATTTATCGACCAAGGAAACGACCGACACCTCGAAGATGATAAAACTGGGTTAATACGCGTTTATTAAATATCATCGCCTCGTAATCCGCGTGTGCGAAAGCACCGCACTTGAAAATGCGCCTTTAGGTTGGGAAACGCACGATGCGTTGAAAGAAGAAAAGAAGTATAATAACTTGGGAGGAAATTCGAGTGGTATAGATCAATGTGATATTAATGAAATTAATGGCACTATGACATATAATGACACAATGACGTTAATATTAGAACTACTGACCTGTAATGTATACCTAAATAGAGTGTATCTATATAGAATAATAAATAAAGTTGTGTGATGACGATAACTAGATGTATCTATATAACTATTTGTATAAAGGGCAATATTAATTTTACACCCTTTGCACTCGACCATTTTCTGGCTAGAAAAGAGTAGAAATTCAAAGATTCTATATTAAAAATGGCGATATATTTTTGAGTAGTAAATAGTAGAATTATTTGACTTTGATACTTCGCACACTGTTGCGTTACATTAAATTTGATATATTAATTTATATCGATGTTCCAAATTTTATGAAACGGTGACTGAAGCTCACCTCTCGAGTGCAAAGGGTTAATATTAATAAACACAAAAGCAGCTGTATATTTTGAGTAATTGTAAAAATGAAAAGAATCAATTTGGTAATCGGAATGTGTAACGTAGCGTCATGGAGCAAAAATAAAATTGAAATTATCAGGATTTGTTGTAAGATTAATGGTAAGATTAATTAACGGTAAGATTAATTTCTTCGTGACTATGGCAATCGGTATTTCACTTTACTTATCGACAACTATTAACCATTAGCTTTGCCATTTACTTGTTCCCGTCGATAATACATACGAGATAAATAGTCGTCCTATATTCGGGAAACTAAAAGTGAGGTTAAATGCATGATTTAAAGATAAACACTTCCAACGTTTTTCTATTGTCGGCGACATAATCTTTTTCATTTCTTATCCCGCTCTTCGAAATTCGCAATACCGGTAGTACTAATTATACCAACGAACCGACAATAACGATACAATGAAGATCGCAGTATCATACGAATACCGTTATTACGCACCGCTTCATACGGGTCACAAAACCGGCATAAAGTTTTCCGGGTAAGAGCGAATGAATTAACAACGGAACGCGTACAGGAAATGCATAGAATGATCGGTACATATTTTTCCTAAATGCTCTGCAAATTAGTCAAACGCGTCGCGATGCATCACGCACATGTTCTAACCTATATTCGTGGGACGAAGAAAAAGAAATACCTCGTTTCGTGCGATTATTTCTGTCTCGTATTCCAACTGAAAAATAATAAAAATTCTTTACTTTAAGGTAAACCGAAATTTTGATACGAGTTCTGGAAATTTACAAGCTGATCTTTCTCATACCGACTTGACTTCCGTAGTACTTCAACGCAGTATACCTGCAGTGCAGTTCAAAAGAACCACCTTCTTAATGTAAGCAGAATCACGTGACCACACTGACCACTGACTACTTTACTCAATTAACAACTGTCTTAACCTCTCAAGTTTCGTGTTAGTTAAGTGAAAGGTATTATGGATTAAATGCGAAAAGAAAAAGGAGAAAGGAGAAGATGAAATAAAATTTACCTCGATACACCTATCGAACGTATGGAGTACTAAGAATCACAACGCCATCGTAAAAGTCGTACACCTAATTTATCGATCCATCTACTGTATCAAGCATCCCGCATATTCGCGAAACTATAACGTTCGCGCACATAGTGTTACAAATCCAATCACAAGAGCTCTGCGTGACTCGTTGAAAGCCGCGACCGTGTGGGTCGAGTGTCGTGTACAATTCTCGTTACAGCACAACGAGCAGTCTTTAAAGGTTTCTCGTACAAGCAGCGATAAACTGCAGCGAACTTGCTTCGGTTTCATAAAGCCCACTAATGCTCCTTTACTTTTACACGCATACGGCAGCGTCCGAACGTTTCTGACCATTATCCAATCTCTAGTATTCTTTGCTTCTACACGTATCTACTAGTAATTTCAGTCTTAAGTACAAAATCATACGTAACGACAAATTTCCGGACGATGCGCGTCCACGTGACCGACGCGAAGAAAAATTTGAGGTTAGTTACACGTACGAAATTAATTATCGCGTATACGTAGATAATCGTAAATGCACTCGCGAATTTTTAACCTATTACTGGCGTAACGTGAGTTTCTAAACGGCTTTCGGTGAAATCGTTCATCTAGAATACCGCTCAGGTGGCGCGCGCGAAAAATAATACGTGTCGTTTATCTTTCGATTACGAAAGGCGTGCGCGTGCACACACGGCATCGGAGGCCTGGTGAATTTACAAATTACTATTTTCACTCGGTGCACTTTGCGTTCACGGTTTATTTCACTCATGAAAGTCGTCGTCACCTCGCGACCCGTTTTCTTCTCTTTCCTTTCCTCCCGTCGTTTTCCTTTGTCGAACGCGTCGCCATGCTCGCGACATACTGCGTTACCGTTAACATTCGACGTCGGACGTTCGAAAGCCCTTCGCGCGGAATTACGCGCGAAACGAGCGACAGTATCGACGGAATCGTTCCGCGTGGATCGAATTCGAAAACGGGGCGGCGGATGTACTATGCGTTGCATGAAAGAAGTCATCTCGTTCGGTTGCGGGGCAAGAGGGGTATTCCTCTTACTATTATACTAACTCTTGTTAGTAATACCCACTCTTCTATGACACTCCCAAAACTACTATCTCCAAGTTCGGTAACGTGGAAAGTTAACATAGGCGTAGGATATCCGCGAAAGAAATGTTATCTCAGAGTTAACTTACAATGAATCGGAAGCACTACCTACCGCTTTGGGATGAGTCTATGCTCTTGCATCTATTTTTTCCGTCTGCCTCACTTTGTCGTCTCGTTGCTTTGGTCGCTTTCTTTGTCACATGGTGTTCTGTGACTGGGCTAACAGGAAGGGATCAATTCTATCAATAAGGGAAGCGTTTTACTCTACTTCTGGCATGATGTTAGAATGCTTGGGCTGGTTTCTCAGATGACTTCTTTCATGCAACGCAGAGTAGTGCATAAAATATGAGGTTAGCTTCGCGCATAATTAACGTAAGACGGGGAGCAAAGAATACATTTTTAACAATGAAATCTTGCCGCAATGGTTGCAACCGTTTAATTCCAATGCCACGTTCAAGCTATATTTAAGCTGGATTAATTAGCAACGTTTAATAATTATATTTTCCCTCGCGTCGAGCAAAAGGAGATATTATTTTCGAAGTAATTATACACTCGACTCGAGTTGCCCAGGATACTATACTTTCGAGAAAACAAGGAGGCATTTGCTTCTAGACATAATTCAAAAATCAATCTTATCTGTCACATAAATAAACAAAAGATAATGAATATTTAATATTTGATTATCACTTGACCATGAACTTATCAGAAGTGGTGATTGGCATCTATCAGTAGCATAAGTGTATTGTGTAGATAAATAATTGAAACATATTTTCTGGTCATAAATCGGCTTGGCTTTTAAATTTATATGGCTACTTTTATTTACGATATTCGATCAAAATAAAGAGAGAAAAAAGCGTAATATAGAGATTAGTGGTGAAATTTACGGACGCGTTGCGCATTATGCGCCCCCAAGTTTCCGAATTTCTAAACTCTACGCTATGGCCGCGGGGAATTTCATCGCGGCGTGATTAGCTGGACCTATATCGCTATTTATCGTTAGCATTGCAAAGCGTTACTTTAAGCAAATATGCTAATCATAGTATTATCGGAACAACGGGATTCCGTGAATACTATCTTGGAATAATAATCGCGAATTTATCGCATTCCCAGCGCTCACGTTTTCAAGCGTATTACCGCAGTGGAATCGTTTGTTGTAACTGCACAAGGGGTCCGTCCGATCGGAACTGGGTACACGTGTCCTTGCAGGTCGAATAACGTGCCGTCTTGAACTGGTCAATTCGCTCATCAACCCACGAGAACTTCGCACGGCAAACCTTTCACTCGTTTTATTAATCACCGCCGAGGTATGCTGCATTTACCTATATAATGTTCTCCGATTAAAACAACTGGCTTGTCTTCATGAATAATTTATCCATTGTTAACGAAGGTTATTCGCGGCGATTCGCGATGGTGGATAATAGAACGGTAAGATATTTCGCATAGAATAAAAAGAAATAAATCAGATTATCGTTTCGAATTTACACGTATATACCAAGAGGATACGTGTAACGCTTTATGGGATCCGATGAAAGACCTTGGAAATACGTTAAAAGATGAGCAGGTGTGCCGCATTCCTTTAAACGGAATACCGACGTAGCCGGTAGAATAAGATTACATGCCACACGACCGGACTGGCAAAAACGAGATGGAATCCGTGCGGTACGGTTCCAGAATGAATTGGAAACGCGTTACGCACACCGTGCTGAAACGATATAGGTATATACGTGTATATTAATCTTATAATTATATGGAATACCGCGAAATGCGTCTACGTCGGGGAACGAATATAGTATATAGCTATTCTCGCAGCACCGTTACGTTGCGATACCACATGGTCGCGTATTGGTCGCGTGACACGAGCTAAAAAGACATTACCCAGTTTTCCTGGCCGAGAGCGCGCTCTTTCGATCGGCGTTTGGTTCAGCCTCCGGTTCGCCCGACTTCGTTTCGCTTTGTTTCGGGCTTAACGTGAAATTACGATCGCTGGCTCCGTATTCTATGTTGCACCACAAAAGTCTGTTATTAGACTCACAGTAGCAGTTGGCGTGGAATTCGTCACACGTAGCCGAGGTAGGAATACGTCACTGCGATCCCGGACGCACGGAACGTTTCGCGTTTGTCGTAATCCTGTACACGTCAATGGTACGTTCGCGGAGCAAGATTGTTCGTGCAGGACGAAAAGAAAGCGGGACGCAGAACGCACACACGGCGATGGATGAGACTGGCGAGAGACGCCAGGTGCGAGCAGCGGACGATCGGTTAAACTTCTCGACGAATGCACTTCACACGACGGCGTTCGCTGTCACACACGCGGACCATTCTCGTGACTGCAGGCGTCTACTTTCCGCGAGCAACGGTTGATTAGCACGAATTTCATTGATACACACCTCTTATGACCTAGTAACAAGATCGCCTCCAGGTGCACATCCCGTACGTCGCACATACGTGTACATCCGACACTGCAGAGCCACTGAAAGCAGCGCCGAGGTTAGGGTATCGAAGTGGGGACACCTGTTCGACATCCGTAGCAGCACTTTCTATGCTCTGACGGCAGTGCGTGGCCTTGCTATCGATAGTGGCCACAATCGCCAATGTACGCACAATCGAGAGCCCCGTCGACCTAGTCGAGATTTATCGGACGCGAAACAACTCTGTCCTGCACTCCATTCACGCTCGACTCCCTCTCATTGATTCTGCACCAGCGACTGCTGCACCACCAGTGGCTGCTACTGAAATTACACTGATAATTTAACTCGTATTAGGATGGAATAAAAAATTCATTTCGAAAATAAATTGAAATTGTTTCCGATTTACCGTTTTCCAGTTTGTATCGTTTTTAATATCTCGTTTCAGCAAGGTTTTATATCTACGCGAAGTTATTAGAAAATAGTAGAAGGGATAAAGTATTTTATTAATAGCTAACGTCTGATATTTATTACTTCTTTTTGGGCATAGACATGTATATATGTTAATGGACAGCAATACGATATATATTTCATTTTTTAGATATAACTTTTTATTCCAACGATTTTATCATATGACGGTAAAAAGGAAATCTTTGTCAACCACCTTTTTTAAGAAAGTAAAACATATTTTTATGAGTATATTTCACTACGAAAACTCGAATTTTAATAGATACAACATATAAAGGTAGGTTATGAAGATAGATTTTATCGTTATAAATAAAATATAGCACAAATGTATTGTTGCAAAAAATTTTCTGCTAAAAGTTCTGATATACCGATTGTGTAAAAATCAAGACCATTGTGCCCTCTATTATACGGAGTATAAATTATATTCGAGTCAATAATTGTCGTTGGTAAAATCAACAAATGTAAAAAAAATTATATCTCAATTACATTAGAAACCACAAATGTTATATTTTACAATTCGTAAAATATTTATAACTAATCACGTAACGCATTTCTGACGTATATTTTATTGAACGTACAAAAAACCAACTTACCATTTTAACGACATTCCTGACATTACCGACATTACCTTGCGATATTCTTAATTTTAAAAAATACAATATATACAATTAATAACGTAATATACAGTGCCAATCCTTTTTCAACAATGTTGCAAGAAATATTCAAAGTAAAATTGTAATGCAATAAAATATAAGCATCCGTAAAATTCATGAAGATTGCGAACATTAATTTATTCTATGGTCAATGATGTCCAATGACTTTCACTACGTCTAAAGTTCGTTCAATATGATTTTAAAACACGATTCAATTAGTTATACTTAAAAAATTAATGTTACGAGGACGTGAATAGCCTCTCATTAAAAAAAAACTTAAAATTTGTAAATTATAGAAAGCATAGCTAAAAGAAAAATGACCAAGAATAAACTGTTGCAATAAAAATAACACGAATATATAACTGCTGGGACTGAACAAGAATTTATTTAACTTTTGCGCAGACATTTGCAAGGTTAACATACATAGCAGAAGCGAACGATCGGATACTACTTAAGAAGTTGACCATAATAATATTATATATAACTATATTATTATTATACGAGATTTTATTTAATAATATATATAAATCATTATTACTACTAATAAATTTCATGTATTAATTACTTTGACCTTACAGTAATATGTCTACTAGCTATTAATTATTTCTTTTAAATAATTGCAATCATTTATTGCAAACGGTAATAAACATAGATTACTATCGTAACAATTCCAACAATTTTCCTGATAATAACAATGTTTTATGATATATACACGAGATCCTAGGAAATTGTGGCAGGCCGAAATATTTCGCGTGTTGCATCACGGGTTAAAAACGTTCATCACATTTCGCATGAGATAATTATGCTATACCTGTTCCAATGAAACTGCAAAGAAACGAGGTCGTGAACTCAAGGTAGTCCCGCTCAATTGAAGAGAGGATGGAGACAACAGTCAATGTGTTACAAATAGCTGCATCTGTGCACATCTACGATGGAGATCTACGGTCGGGGAGTCTCAAGAATTATTATTATATTCCACAAGTAAAATACGTTTGTTGCAGACATCTCAACAGACATTACTATTATAAGTTCATATTTGCGGCACATAATACAATCCACAATATTTGGTACATTTTATGGAAACACTAGTTAGATATATCTTTTCTCGTTCCACATTATACGTGCAAATAAGACGGTAATTAAAAAGTAGAGCATCCTATGAGACGAAACACCAAAAAAGTCGAAAAAAAGGAAACAAATTTTGCAAATAGAAGGGGAGAAACTTCAACTGCGTATCACCGTCGGCGCCACCTGTAACATTCTATACTATATTCAGCAAACGAGCATTCCAAATTGAGAAAAGGAAAGCAGAATAATTAAAGAAAATTCTATTCTATCGAGATAGATAAGAAAAACTGCACAGGAAAACCAAATTCGGAAGATATAAGGGGGGAAAC